>NC_091135.1:58502566-58810293 GCF_041381155.1 Argopecten irradians
TTTTAAGATACATTTGCAGCGTAGATTTTCATTGGTTGGTCGGTACAGTGATGTGTAATAAATAAACCAAAAGACGGAAACCTGAAAGAATATAAACCCGGACAGTCGGCACAAAAACTCGGACACCAATTAACTTTTTAAAAAATCTTCAATCTTCTTCTTGCATGATCATAAAACATTGTGTTATTATATGTGATTAGTTGTACTTATCCATTATGCCTATTAATTGTAATAATAACACTAAATATGTTCTTTCTATTTTGACTCTAGGATGGATCATACGGAGATACATGTACTTTTCAATAATAATCATTGTATGATCGTAATAAAGGTTATTATGTATGGTTAATTGTACCAACTCATTATGCTTATTAATTACTTGTGTATAATATTAATACTAAATATGTTCTTTCTATTTTGGCTCTAGGAAAAATCCTATGAAGGAACAAGTACTTTGTGAGCAGGGAAGTCATGCAAGACAATTAAATGCCCCAATGAAATTATTTTGGATAAATGCCTCTGAAATAAAAATTCTTTGACTTATTTCCAGCAAATTGTTTGTTCATTATAACTTGAAGTAAACATAAAAAATGACACATTTCCTGTAAAGTGACGTAGATAATGCACTTAAAGTTATATGTGCCGTATTTTTCATACTCACGAATCAAGATAAGCTTTTAATATGTTATTCATCAACAAAAGTTATTAACATTTTGAAAATTATAGTACTTTCAATGCATTGGTTTCAATTTCACAACTATAAATAAGAGCAGAAAATGATTTTTAGCAGTACTACCAAAAATCAGTATATGTACATCTATAGTAAAACGAAATGAGTACCTACGGCCAGACCATGAAGCCAAATTGTGGTCTACAATTTCATTTTACATTTTTACAAATTTATTAGTAATTATAAAGTGATTTCTGCAGGAAAGTTCCCATCTAAATATACATAAGGCATAAAAAACAACAATTTTCCAGTACATAATTTCTGTGTTGTAACTAACGTTTATAAGGCATTTGAAGCCATTTGAATGATTTTCACGGCTTAATTAATCAAAGCTTATGATTTTCAATAGATTAAAGAAGAAAAATCAAAATGCCAAAATTTGCGCCCAGTTACGGCACATATAACTTTAAATGAAGTACTGTATGTGATTGTATCTCATTTACAAATTCCCTGTTTTGAATTTAATTTCTTTTGTTCCCTCTCTAGTTTTTTTCTTTCTTTTTCATCTTTTTTTTCTTGAACATTCCTTTTCTCTAGGAGGACATCATCGCTAGTTAAAAGACGATGCGATGTGTTTCTTTTCTTTTTGCTAGCGATTTCATTTTTTACAATTTTAGGTGGAAGAAACATGTTTTCTATTTCTGAATTCCAGAATGTTTCCAGTGTTTCCTCTTCAGTTGGTGGAACGTTTTCTACAATCAAATTGTATAGGATTTCGTGTGTCTCGTCAGATAGAGTTTGCTCATTGACACATAAAGTCCCAGGAAAAGCAGAGACGGCATCGTCATGTGAGCACGAGGCGGGAACAGTCATGGTGTTAGAACAAGTGCTTGGAACAGAGATGGTAGCAGAAGCAGAGGCTTTGTTGATGGGTTTGCTTGGCAAAGGAGACAAGACAGGAGCCTGCATAGTGTCGTTGGTGCTTTGGGAGGAGGTGGTTGCGGAGGCAGTGTTGTGGAGCGAGGTGGATACCAGCATGTCCGTAGGTTTGGACGGTTCAAAGGAAGCCGACGATATCGCTTCAGGGTTATATGGATATATTCCACATGCACGAAACCCATTTTTGATATTTGCTGGGCTAAATGCCCTTTCCCACGCTTGACTTACAATACCAGGAAAACTCCACTTGTTAATAGAATGTAATGGGTTCTCACTTAAATATTGACTCGTAGCGGTGTTATAGGCAGAGCTGAACGGTCCAAAAACTGAGCGATCTAGCGGTTGAAGGATGTGGGTGGTGTGGGGTGGGAGACATAAAATGTGTATATTATTTTCCCTAGCAAGTTCCAAAATTGCGAGAGACTCATGAGATGAGTGTCCATCCAAGATGAGTAATTGAGGTCTGGCCTCCCCACACTCCTTCAAAAATACATCAGAGAACCATTGTTCTCCTATTTTGTCTGTAATCCAGCCATTCTCTTGCCATGCCCATTTGGTACCTTCAGGGGCCGCACTAGTGTTAAAACCATGGACAGACGCTGAAGTTTTACCTTTTGCGATGAACATCGGTGACATGTGCCTTCCTTCAGCATTCACGCACGCCATGATTGTTATATTTGTTCTGTTATTGGACGTTCTACCAACGACGTTGCGCGCGCCCTTCTCTGCGATGACTCTCACAGGTGTATGTTCGAAATTGCGCCCGGTTTCGTCGCAGTTCCAAATCTGTTCTGGGTTGGTTGTCAAGTTTAGATTTTGCAGTACCTGGCCCAAGTCGTCCATGTATTTTTGGACCACAACAGGGTTAAGCATTGACGCTCTGGCGGAAGCCAACTTCTCTGGCTTTCGAATAGCCAATTCCGGGTGCCTTTTTTTGAGACCTTCCCACCATTGTTTAGAGGGTGTAGCCTTCTTAAAAGGGGTAACTCTAAATTTTTTGCAGAGATCACCCGTCCTGACCAACAACTGTTTTCTACTAATCCCTATACCCTGTCGTGACGCTTCTTTAACACTATGGACAATTTTGTTTTCGATCAATTCAGGAAGGGCAGGCTTTCGGCCAGGATGAGCATCCATCGAAGACTTTTCTGTAACCCTATCGTGCAGCGTTGACCTAGGGACGTTGAACGTTCCCGCTGCCTTTCTTAGGGACATTGCCCCACTTTTGACCTGCTGTACAGCCTGCTGTAAATTAGTTCTGTCGTATTTCATTTCAGGTCCCCTGGACTTAGTTTTAGTTTTCTTAGGCATCTAAAAGAGAAAGATATACAATTACACACACATTAATATAATGATGTAATTATTGTATAGTTTTTAACCCATTCTTCAAAATATATTTGAAACGAAAGCGCTAAGGATTTCATCTAATTTTTATTTCTTGTTTTATAGAGTTTTAGTCTGAATGGATCATGCATATTATATATATCCATGTATTCCTGGTACATTTAATATTATGTTGCATTTTACTTTTATTATCTATATGCCTTCTAGTTTTCTTTTATCCTATATTGCAAAATTTAACAATAATTTAGATCTCACATATATTAATTGTCTGGTCTAAATTGGTGTCCGAAATTAAATGACTACATTGAAAAGTTGTCATTTAAACTCGGACAGTCTCTTTTTTGGTGTTTTTTTTATATATATGCAACTTTTTTTTTTTTTTCAAATGTTAGAATCAGACATTAAATGCTATTACACAATAAATACATGGTCTAAATATAATAAGAAATTTTAACTTGCCTCGGTTCACTCTTCAAATCACTGGCACTGAAACGATGTTGACCGCTTTTCACCTTGAATTTTCCCGGGATGCAGACACGGTGTCACGTGATGTCAGAAAAAAATCCGATTGTACCGGTATCGGTTCCGGATTTTAGTCTCGCCCTTTTTAAAAATCGTTTCCGGTTTGGTCTTGGTCGAACATGCGATTGCATTCAATATCGAAAAACCAACAAAACAAGGAAGATATGGAATGAAACAGTGCTTTAATACCAAACGTCCGAGTTTATATGCCTGTCCGAGATTACATGGATTGCCCCTACTAGCTTAACAATATGCAGGCCTACAAAAACAATCAAATATATCTGATATCCACCGATAATGATATTGATGTCTATAACAAGTAAAATGAACAATTACTTACCTGATAAATGATAATGCCGGATTTAACTTGAACATCAAGGCGGCTTCAACGTTTTTACTCAACCGGATACAAACAATACACATTCCTTATAGGGGGCACGATAGTCTGCGCCATGATTTTGTGCGTTCGAGACAGTACAAATAGATTCATTTCACTGTTGCACTTGTTGGGCGCATTTTGTAACATAAATTTGATGATTAGTGCATACATTATTTACTCATTTTATAATGTTTAGTCACTTCTACAGAAAATTTCAAAAATATCACTCAATTTTAAATGGTACATTTGCCGGTCCAATCGTTCAGAATAGCTCAGAAGGAAGGCGCCTGGGACCCCGAAATATCTCGTCTGTTGTGGAAATTTACCGAGAACCTGCGAAATACCACCTTTATTCATGGCTATATTGTGGCCGTTGTATATAACATTTCCAAAAGTAAGAACTACCGTTTTGATCAGAATTACAAAGACTTTTTATATGTAGAGTTCTAGCTTCTCAGCTTTATTAATTTATTTACTAGGATAGATTAAACAGAAATCAGTGGTCAAAATGCCGATTTTGGGGGTTTTACACCAAAATATCTCGTCGTTTTGAATTTTCACAGCTAAGGTGACTATATCAATCGATAGATCACGCCGTGATTACCTTACATTCTAAATTTCAGCAAAATATATCGTTGGATTTCCTTATTACTCAAATCGCGGTTATAAGCGGGTTGATAGCTAAAAGTTGTCGTGTTAACATTTCGTCCCGAAGGAACGATAACAGTTGTTATCGTACCTTACGTCTCTTCATTTCATACTTCTCGAAAAAATTTGACAAACACCAGAGAAATTATTCCACCATTGAGAAAGAATGTTTAGCGTTGATTTTGGCCTTGAACCAATTTGATGTGTATCTCTGCACTACAGTTGTGCCTGTGTTGGTCTTCACCGACCACAACCCTTTGACATTCATTGGGAAAATGAAAAACAAAAACCAAAGAATTCTCAGGTGGAGTTTGACTTTGCAAGAATACAATCTTGACATCAAACATATCAAAGGGAAAGACAATATTCTAGCTGATGCTTTATCAAGGATTTAAATATTACTTGATATGTCAAGAAAGTTTCCTTTTAAAGAAAACTTTCTTTTCTTTAAGGAGGGGTGTGTTATGTATGACACTAAATACATGTAGTTATGAGATAAGGGAGATAACTCCTATAGCTTTTTTTATCAATACATCCTATAGAGGTCATATCATTAGTCTAGGTTATAGAACTTTCTAGAATATAATCATGTATAAACAAATATGTTTGTAAACATGTTGATTTTAAGTAGAGATCTAGAATGATCTATTTCCAGAAAGTTATGTGTGTTTATTTGTTTACTGCTTTTAGTTAGATATTTCTAGAAGTAGAAGGTTCTCCAATATTCTTGAATTAGGGTTAAGCTATATATACTCCAGCTGCCCAAGGCTAATCAGAACTGTAATGAGACCTGTAATAAGACATATCAAGAATTGTACAGCGCCATATAAGATTCTATTGGGAGAGCTATTGTGACTTTATCTGTGGATTATTACAACACTTTGTGTGGATTTATTCATATTGCCTGGAACTTTACAAATCATCGGTGGACATTCAATTTCCTTGTGGATTTGTGATTATTGTTAATTTGAAACCTGGAAGGATCAAGGATTATACCAGGACATTCGCATACAGATAAGTAACACTTTAAATCATCGTACTAGTCTTGTACCACCACCAATTACTTTAGACATTGTAATCCATCTCTGTATAATATTGTATATATAATTAAATTGTGTTTTGAATTTAGCTGCTGGTTTCTCATTTCTGTTATTCGTTCATGTAACACCAATGTAATTTACTTATTTCCCTCCGTTATTCCATTTGTGCATGTAAATCGGCTTGGACCATCATCGTAGACTCGCGCCAGACTCTTCAAATTATTGAGGTCTAGGATAGATAACTCGATATGCATTCTTTAGTACTTAACTTATCAGAGTTACCCCCCTTTAAATGCTGAGAAGGTACAAGAAGACTACCGTGCGTTCCATTTGCGGATTCGTACCGCCAAATGGAACGCGTTTGGATTTTTCCATGATGGCGGCACCCATATAAAAGATGCGCTTCGAATATAAAAGCTAAGTATTTTCAGTGTTAACAATGATATGGATATAAAAATAATACCTAAATAGTTTCAGCACACATTTAAAAAAAAACAATCCATGTAATTTTATCGGATATAAATACCAGAGATTTAAATAGTAACGTTAGGGATAAGAAGGTACCTCATAGCCTTACTTAACGACGCCCGCCGCGGAAGCTATCCCAGAGTGCATCGCGTGTCTAAATTACAGTCGAGTACAGTCTAACGACGCCATATTGAAACTACGCTTCGTCCGATGAAGCGATCTAGGCTATAATTCAGGAGATGAACAGACAAAAACCCCAAATAGCTTAAAGTTTGCTCTTGATTGAAAATGTAATTTATTTGAATAATCCATCATATTTTCATAATTGTAGAAGTGTTAAACTTACTATATAAATAAACTTAATGTTAACAACTATCAAGTATTAACAAATTATCGAAGGTACCCAATATATCATGGCGAAGAGATACAGTGCTGATCGAGCTGTGATAGATAGCATAATTTGATATCTAATTAACGGAAAGTGATTTGCAACTGCTATAATCAGAGGTGTCATACTGTCATCAGGTGAACCGTCGGCCAGAACACCTGGCCACCGCCCCAGGTAATCGCCTCACTTAACTCAACGGGGGGTCCATTTACCTGTGTTTGAGTCTCGAAGGCTATACAGTAAGTTTGTAAATTAGATAGTATTTTTCTAATCTTAATTTTCCCAAACAGCTTTATTTATAATGCATGAAATAAAAGTCAATTCTAAGTGAAATGTAAATATTCCGCTTAACCAGAAACATATACATATATCATATTTATTTGTGGCTTTACCAGAGATTTGAATATAATTTATGTAAATATCTTGCTTTACCAAGCATTTTTTTATACTAAATCGGAGTAAATCCGATTTGAATTTCCAAGGTTTAACTCATTAAACTCATCAATTTATGTGTCGTATTTTTCATTCTAACGAATCAAGAAAAGGTTTTTACCAACATTTTGATAATTACTTACAAAATTTTCAATGCATAGGTTTTAATTTTACAAATTTTCATAAAAAAAAAATACTCACAGAAATATATATACATGCACGCGATGAGCGTCTCTAATGCAACAGTTAAAAAGCTATGATATACTTTTCGATGTTTATTTATTTGTATATAGTCAAATATGCCGTACACAGCTTCATGGGCTAACACTATGATAACTCGCCTCCAGCTATTAGCGCGCAGACGCACGGCTTGGTCTCGCGGTAACCGTTATAACAATAGGTGGGTACGTGATATCGCGAGAACAGCCCTAGTTACTTATCCCAATTATATTTAAATCTCTGTAAATACGCTCTGTCTTGTTTTCAACATAGAAAACATTCCGGTGAAAAATGAAGAATCTCGGGTCCGCCATCTTGGATACCAGTTGTACCGGTTTGGTTCGGCTGGGCCATTACAGACACAGCGGGTTCGTACCAGTTGTATCTGCAAATGGAACGCGCGGTTACTAGTAGGCCTACTGGTACCTGCATGCCTTTGTATTTTCGGAGCGAAGCCTAGCGAGGGAAGAAAAACTACGGCAGGCAACCAGTCTAATGAAACAATCTGAAATACGGATCCTCATAACCACTCCGTTCAATCAGAAACATATATAAAATAAGATGGCGGCGTCCAGTGTAGATCGTCGACGGTGGGCTCTGACATATCTGGTATTTTGAGTGCTTTATACTGTGAATTTTGAATAGAATTTCTGCAGATGAATTGTGCTGATTTGTAGTGATGCAGTTTCCATACTCTTTTATCGAACTATGCCTTTTATATTGTTATTTCGAACGCATTGATAAACTGTATAGGTAGTGAACACGTTGAACTTTGACCTCATCTATACTCACCTGAGTCGAAAAGTTTTCACGTGCGACCCACGACCATAACTCGTCACGCTCTGCTGACGCGCTCTATCACGAAATGACTGATAAACCAACATCCAATGTTATCGGCGATGCCCATAAGGTTTTGTTTTGAGGGAGCTTCAAGAGACACTGATGTTAGTAATTTGGACATTGCTCATTTTATGACACGAATAGAAAATAGACTCAAGCACATTGAGGAACAAGTCGATAAAATAGACAAAGTTCAACATGACCTCACCTTATTATCATCCCGCGTGCGTGATATTGAAGAAAAGTTTGGGACATTAAGTTGTAAAACTCGAGATCTAGAGCACAGTGCTGAAGCGATTGGTCAAATGTTTGATTCAGTGAAGGCTAGGACGGATAAGCATAGTAATGATATCAGTGAGCTCAAAACCCAAGTAGAGAGGTCGGATTCTGTTGCCATGGCTTTAGAATTAGATAAGGCGTGCAATGATAGAGAGGAGCTGAGGTCAATAGTAACGGACCTCCAATGTCGCTCCATGAAGGCCAACCTCGTCTTCACCGGTTTGAGTAAGAACGTGCAAGAGGACACAGAGGCACTAATTCGATCGTTTCTGTATAATGAACTTGATATTCAAGATGTTGAGTTTGGAAGTGTTCATCGATTTGGTAAACGAAAACATGACAGGTCCCGTCCTATCGTAGCCAGATTCTTATACCAGAGTCAGCATAGCTTAGTTCTATCTCGTACTTACCTCCTTAAAGGCACTCGTTACGGCGTAAATGAGCAGTTTCCGTCCGCTGTGGAAGAAATCCGCAAGAAACTTTATCCAGTTGCAAAACGGCTTCGTAGGCTCAACCACAAAGTTAAATTTGTGAGAGATAAAATGTATGTGGATGGAGTTCTATACATTGGTGAAGAGCCGGTAGCAGCAGATCAACCTAGTTCTGGTACATACTATAGTGACCGACGTGACGCCAAGCGACGTCGGAAATCCTCCACGCCGCGTTCGCCAGGTTCCAAAGCAAGTTCCGACACAGATCGCCAGGACAACAATGATGGTGACAGGTCAGACAAGGGCGAACAAAGTCAGCAGAAGGGTTCTACGAGTCGTCAGCCTATGGATGCTCCCATGCCTAATCATGGACAATCATCAGATCGCGATGAGACTCGCGTCAAATCGGTCGATTAGCGGTTAGAGGAGGCCAATACCTCTATTCGTCTTTGTTGTTGGAACGTTCAGAGGGGGTTGATAAATAAAGTCTAGAACACTGATTTCTGTACTACATTTGGAGAAGCAGATATTGTTTGTCTAACAGAATGTTGGTTAGGCGATACGGATGAGCTCAATGTAAACGGTTTTAAATGCTTTAAACCTGTTATTAGATCAAATTGTAAAGGGGGTGGATTGGTATGTTTATATAAGTCATGGCTGCACGATTATATTACTCTAGAGGCTGTGCTTTTAGACAGTATTGTATTGGTAAAAATTGATGGTAAACTATTTCCTGACCAGAAAAGTGTTTATTTATCGCTTGTATATCTACCTCCCGAAGGTTCTGTATTTTATCGTTCGTACGAAGAGGATATATTCCTGGTACTTGAGAACAGCATCGGCTCTTATAGTTTATTAGGAAAGGTTTTTGTAATGGGCGATCTTAACAGTAGGACCGGTGTAACGTTGAAAATGGACCCCCGTTGAAAACTGACCTCGGGTCAGTTTTCAACGTTGAAAAATGACCCCGAAAAACGTTGAAAACTGAACTTTCAGCGCACTTTTTACACCGACCCATTGAAAATAGACCCCGTTGAAAAGTGACCCCATAAGAACTCGTTTTTACACAACAACACAACACGACACCACAACACCACGAAACCAAACAGCATCACACAGCACAGCAACACACCAACAACACAACAACACTAAACAACACAACACCACACAACAACACATCACATCACACAACAAAACACAGCAAAATAACACAACATCACACAACAAAACATCAAACAACATAACATCACACAACATAACATCACACAACACAACAACGCATCACACTAAACACAGCATCACAAAACACACAACACAAGACAGCATTACACAACAATACGACACAACATCACAACAAAACATCACACAGCACAACAATTCCACAACACACAATCACGCAACAACAATACAACAAAATCCAACAACAACACTACACAACACAACATCACACAACACAACATCACACAACAGCACATCACACAACATAACACAAATACACATCACGCAAACACGCAACAACAACACAACACCACCCAACAACAACACACAACACCACAAAAACACAACTCACCTCACAACACATCACAACATAACAACAAAACATCAAACAACAACACATAACACAACACACAACCACAACAACACACAACACAACTACAATACAACATACAACAACAATACAACAACACCTAACAACACAACAATAAAAGCAACACAAAACCCGACAACAACACAACAGTACACAACATAACGCAACAACACATCACAAAAACATCACGTAACAACGCTTTACACAAACACGGAACAACAACACAAACACACAACATCGCAACACATAACACAGCCACACAGCAACACACCAATGCCACACAACACGATAACATGACACAACCAACACACACAACAACACAACACCACATAACATAACAACACAACATCACACAACAACAAAACAACACACAACAACACCAGAAACAAACAACACACAACACAAAAACACACAACTACAAAACAACAAAACACAACCATACGCAGAACACAACATAAGTGATCCATACGCAGATATATAAAACATTCTTGTATTGCAGGGAATAAATATATATTAAAAATTACTGAATATCTGACAAACGTAAAATCGTCGAAAATATAATCATAAAAAATCATTAAGAAACAAATTACTAATATCCCATAATTATAGTTTTGTAACACTATCCACTGGTACTCGGAAGTGAATACCACATAACAATTCCTTTTTATTTACTACGTTACCTCAGTGTCATATAGCAATTCCTCAGTCTGAGAACAATTAAATTAACATTATCTACACGGGCGAACAAAATAACTATAGAAAAAATGAAAGTTTTGTATTCTCCATAATAAACATACAAAATATTTAAATGAGGTATTTGATACGATGATAACAATACCAAATTTCAATTCAAATCGAGGTGATTACGCAATTTTAAATACCAGCATAGAAGGGTCGCTTATATTAGGAATGGCGATAACAGAATTCGAGAATTATGTTTGTGCAGAATCATATATACATAGAGATTGGAAACTCCTTCTTTGTCTATGTTGACAGGCAGAGGGACCTCCAGTTTATAGGCATTTTCCCTTGGCTAACTACATTTAAGTGTATTCTTTTAAACATGATACTTTTGCATCAACACAAAGTTTAAACATTATATCATGGTTTGATGTGTGATCAGTTTTCCCGATTAATGTTATTTAATATGAATTTTGAAAGTATGAAAATGAGCAATTTTACCTGGTTTTTCGAAAATCAGGCATTCAAAACCGGAAGTGCATTTTGTTTTATTAACATATAAGTTAAGATATTATTTTTTCTTTCCAAAATCGTACTCAAACCATCTGAAAATTACTTAACTTTTATAACATATCAAAGTTATTCTGCTGTATTTAACTATTTAAGAGTTTATCTAAAAGCCCCTGGGGACATAGAGAGGTACATCTGCCTATCGTAAAATTGGCGAAGTTGCCAATCTCTATGTATATATGTTTCTGGTTTGTGCAACAGTTTTTATTTCAACAGACCATCCGTTGATAGTTTGCCAAGGTCATTTTTCAACGGTCATTTTTCAACAGACCTGGCGTTGAGAATTGACCCTAGGCACCGTCAATTTTCAACGGCATGTTCAATTTTCAACGGCATTCGGGGTCCGTTTTCAACGTTGAAAACTGACCCGAGGTCAATTTTCAACGGAGGTCCATTTTCAACGTTACACCGGCACAGATCCGAACTTTATACCTATTGACTCGTTGCATGATAGCATTCAACGTCAGCTTGATGGGTTTATTAGTTATCCTCGTGATCCATGTACAGTTACACGTACTTCAGAGGACCAACAAGTAAATACTGTTGGTCGTCATTTACTACATCTATGTAAAACAACGGGAGTTCAAATTATAAATGGTCGTACCTCGGGCGATCTGGATGGTAAATTAACATTTTTGAATTCAAATGGCTGTTCTGTTATAGATTATGCATTGACAGATAATGGTTCGATGTCATCTATTAAAAGTTTTGAAGTAGGTAGCTTTACGGAATACTCCGATCATGCACCAATATTCCTTGTTTTAGATGGTTTATCATCAAATAGTTCTCAATGTAACTGTTGTCGGGGTAATGATACGTATACCACTGTGACAAATGTGCATTGGTCAAATGATGCCAGTAGTAACGTTACGAATGAAATATCTGGACGCCAAGAATTTTTTAATACATGAGCTGTGTGAATCGCTTTGTTAACTCAAGAGAAAGTGTCGATATATGTCTGAAATTTTGTTTCATGTCACAGCGTACATTGTTTGATAAATATTGTATTTCCAACAGAAAAAGTTTATAAATTGTGCATGTCCCTTGTCATATCGCGTCTTCGGTTAAAAATGAAACCATGATAAGCCATGGTTTTGACAGCAGTTGCAGAAGTTTGTATAAATTATATAAAAGAGCTTTATCTGAGTTTAAACAAGAGAGCGTTTCTTGGACTAACCGAAACTATTCTTTATCATGCCAAAAAAAACAAATATAAAGTCTATGAGAGAAAAAGATGGAAACGCACCTATAATAGTATGGAAGGCAATTTGCTAGATGTTTTGAAACGTAATAACCCTGTGGAATTTTATCGTAATTTTTCAAGACGTAAGACCTCGAAGAATGGAAATGTTATCATTAACAGATTTTTTTCCAATTATTTCAAAGATCTGGCGGGTGAAGCAGATACTAGTAATATTATCAAATAGGATGATTGATTGTGAGTGTGTATATCCAGCGAGTTAGATGTAGATTTTTAGTATTGAGGAAATAGCCTGAAGTAATTAAGGGCTCTGCCTAAGGGCCAAAGCTGCTGGC
This sequence comes from Argopecten irradians, assembly GCF_041381155.1. NCBI lineage: Eukaryota > Metazoa > Mollusca > Bivalvia > Pectinida > Pectinidae > Argopecten > Argopecten irradians. The sequence continues at coordinate 58,515,541 of NC_091135.1, forward strand.
ATCGATATGGTTCTTAACGATTACTTCATTGAATATAAAAATTATGTTTTTACCTGTTTTGTTAAATTATTTTAATACCATGTTACCAAATTGGTTATTTTCCAGAGTCATGGGCCCAAGGTGTCAAAATTCTTCTGCATAAAAAATTATTTAAATCATTTTGCTATAAATTATTTACGTCCTTGTTAAATAAGCGATTGTTAAAAGTGGGACGTTGGCTCGTGAAAGATATGGTCAAGATTGCACAAGCTTGTTCTTTATGCATGGGTTTTGGCTACTTGTGATGATTTATTTGCGTTGCCATAGTTTAATTCATTTATTTCTTATAGAAGCATAACCAAAAAAGAACTATATTGTGATTTTATTTGCTTACAGTCAAAGGCTTTTGATAGTTTTATTATCATCGTTATTTATGGCATTATTAACTTTGAGAATAAGGTTATTAGAGGCGCACGATTAGTACGTAATGTTAATTTCATCATTTTATGAGAATGTACAGTTCATGGCTGCTGGTTGAACTAATTGGGTACTCTATATACGCCATGTTAGAATTGCATGTACGGATTTTTTAAAAAGGGTTTCTTTGTACTCCAATTGCTATATTCTTTTTTTTGTAAATGATATGGGAAAGTGAATTTATAAACTCGGATTGTCAAAGTTACCCCTTACAGTTACTTAATCTTTTTATGCTAATGTATGCAGACGATACAGTCTTATTTTCCGAAGACGCTACTGACCTCCAGCATTATGCTCAACTGTCTACAGACTTACACAGTTAAATGGAATTTAAAAGTAAACAGATAAAACAAAAATTGTTATATTTAGGAAAAGGAGAAGAATATTACCTGGTGAAACATGGACTTTCAATGATAAATCTATAGATAATTGTTGATAAGTTTTGTTACCTGGGTTTAGTTTTTAATTTTAATGGAAGATTTGCTGTAGCACAAGATACATTAGCGTCTCAAGGCAGGAAAAGCATACTTTCAATTAAAAAGAAAAATGAAAAACTTTAGTCTTAACACAGAAACAAAAATATCCTTATTTGATACATATGTTACATGCATATTAAATTATGGTTGTGAAGTGTGGGGGCAAGATGTTTCGCCCCAAGTTGAAAAAATTCACCTCCTTTTCCTTAAAGACATACTTACTGTTAGAAAAACAGTCAATACATCTATGGTGTTTTTCGAAACGGGTAGATATTCATTGTTTGTTCAACGTAAGACAGCTGTTATGAAATATTGGTTAAAACTATTGAAAACAAACAATTGCATTCTGAAATCTTGTTATGATGCACTAGTCGAATTGAATAGCAGAAAACCTAATTGTAAAACGAATTGGGTCTATCATATTAAGCACGAACTTTGTAGTTTGGGATTTGGATATGTTTGGAAAAATCAATGTGTTTTAAATGAAAATCATTTTTTGCAAATATACCACCAACGTATTAATGATGTTTTTGTTCAAGAATTATATAGTGCGTTTGATGTATCTCCTAAATGTTATTTGTATAAACATATTGTTGATAATTTTTGTACACAGTTCTATTTAATTAAGCCTTTAAATCATAAATTCAAGAAGTTTTTAAGCCAATTCCGTATGCAATGTCATAGTCTTAATATCGAATCCGGGCGTTATAATAATATTCCTAGAAATCAAAGGACTTGTTCATTATGTGATAAAAATGACATCGAAGATGAAGTACATTTTGTTCTTCTCTGTCCGGCATATTCTGAATTAAGAGAAAAATACATTAACAGATATTTTTATCATAGACCAAGCGTGCATAAGTTTATAGAATTAATCTCTAGTAAAGATGTTAAAATTTTGAATATGTTGGGTAACTTTTTGTTTCGTGCAACAGAGAAAAGAAAAACTCTGCTCACAATTAATTAAATGATAAAATTGCTTTTTATTTGCCGTCAGCATCAACGTAGGTTCTGTTGTGATCACCTCTTTTATACATATGTAGCTTATTAGTATATTGAAATACTGAAATATTGTCCTCCGCCATCTTATACTTGTATACATTGTATGTCATATTATAATGATAATAATTGTACTGTTCCCTATATGCTTGTTATGCATTTGGATGAAATAAAAAACTATACATAGAGATTGGCAACTCCGCCATTTTTACGATCAGCAGATGTACCTCTGTATGTGCTTAGGGGTTTTTAGATAAACTTTTAAATATTTAAACACAACAGAATAACTTTGAAATGTTATAAAAGTTCAGTAGTTTTCAGATGGTTTGAGGACGATTTTGGAAAGAAAAAATAATATTTTAACTTATATATTAATAAAACAAAATGCACTTTCGGTTTTGAATGTCTGATTTTCGAAAAACCAGGTAAAATTGCCGATTCTCATGCTTTCAAAAAACATATTAAATAACATCTTTTGGAAAAACTGGTCACATCAAACCATGATATAATGTTTAAACTTTGTATTGATGCAAAAATATTATGTTTAAAAGAATACACTTGAAAGTAGTTAGCCAAGGGAAAATGCCTATAAACCAGAGGTCCCGGTGCCTGTCAACAAAGACAAAGAAGGAGTTTCCAATCTCTATGTATATATGTTTCTGGTTCAATAGAAGATCTGACAACAAATCTGTTCGGATGACCTTTGTACCACTTGTTCTTCTGATAAAATACATTTTCTACAAGTTGCTATATAAACATGTAAGATGACTACGCCATTTACAATTAGGCATGGCTTAGGCGAGATGACTTCGTACACGAAAATCATTCTGACGGGGTTTTTTTCAAACAATTCCGTCCCTCTATAGTCACATTCAAGATTCTTGCAACAGCAATTTGGTTAGCCATTTCCAAAGGTCACCTAGACAAGACCCCTAATGTGATGTTGCCAGATCCTCTTATCCAACGCGGTAAAAAAATCACGGTGATAAGGATCTGTATTTTAATCAGATTGGTATATGTAACAGGGCGAGAGTAATGTGACGCCCGAGCCGGGCTCGAACCCGCGACCCCGGACTTACTGGTCCGCCGCTCTACCGGCTGAGATAAAGAGAAAATCGCACATGAAATAGATGAACAATTAAATTCCTGATGTTTATATATGAAGACTGAAAACTAATTTATTGTTGACCATCTGATTACATATGGGAAACGCTGATTTCTTTTTCATCTTCTACTACATCTATTTGATACATAATTAGATCTAGTATTCTGCGTTATGCTTATGAGACTTATGCAGAATTTAAAGCTGATGAAATAAAAAAAAATGTTCATTTTAGAATTTTCGGCAAAAACATTTATAATGTGTGAAAAAATCGACTTGTAATGCAATGGTTTATTTTGACTTGAACTTGGTCATTTTCCTCATCGTATCATAGGCTTGGTTATAACTGGAACAAGGACGCTAAGCACCTATCAAACTAGGATATTTTCAAAGCTTTTAATTAAGTAATGAATGTAGTGGCAAATAACTGTGTTTTGAGTTATATTATTTGAATAAGGTTATTGTTCATACTGTCTTCTGTTAACACTCTGCTACCATTTTAATTTAATACTTATCAATGATCCAAGGATTTATATCCCTTACGTCCTTGCAATGATCATATGAAACAAATGTCGATTGCGTCACCGTGTATGTATGAGTAAACGCGATTTCTCAGTGCGATATCTAGTGTGTGATTTAACATTTCATTTATATTTTACACCATCAACGCATAAAAATATCGTAGTGAATTTCGGTAACAACCTCCGTTTTTTTTGGGTTTTTTTTTTTTAGATTGGTGTAGAAATGTCAGAAAGACGCCCATAGACTAAGCAGAAATTGCGAATTCTGTGAAATAAATGTCAAAGATGAATATATTTTTTTTACAAATTAATCTAATGTATGTAACTAATGGAAAAAATATGAAATTTGCGCAACCAACTAAGTTTAGTTTTTCTTGTGTTAATTCACTGATTTTATCGCCACCACACCGAAGTCCGCATCCAATGCCATACCCTGTAGACTCGTCTCATACTTATCAATCAACATACCTAAGGGACGGTCGTCTGTCAATTCAAAGGTTCGCTGTCGTGTTTCGGCCCAATTAATGCCAGAGGGGGGTGACGGTGGGTTGTCACGACCTGTCGTATGGTGTATGCGTTCCATTTGTCTCAATCTCAAAGCTTCAGCTAGTGGAAACCACGTCATATAATGTATTATCATACAAAATAGATTTGCTTCACCAGAAACTGTTTCGCTTAAAGTATAGTCAATACGGAATTCTTGGAAGTTATATGTTGAATGTTTATCGTACTAAAATTATTTATAAATAACGCAGAAGCTTATTTTAAAACACGCTAATAATGAAAAATTAAAAATTGTTGAAATAAAGTTCCGTGTCCTACCACACAGATTATATATATTTATAAGTGGGCCTCGTCGTGTGTTATCTGACCCAACACCACTGAAATCTGAAATATATTTTCTGTTTTTTCTGCGTCAATTATTTACATGTTTAAAATTTCCGGTGAGTTTCGTTGTCCTTTACTTTTTATTCCGTATTCTTCATTTGATTTGATGACTAATTTGTTCAGACAAATGGTCGGAAATTTCCGTATTTGTACTTCTATATTGTTTTATGTTTTTCTCAGTTTGTTACCATTGGTAAAGACAATAATTTAATAATACAATGTTATTTTGATTGTGATATTTTCCCGAAACCATAATGACCCATCGCTATTCTAATTAGTAGGAAACTCTACTTAAAAACAATCTGGTTTCGTGATCCATTCTTGAGTGTGTTTGTAATCCAGACAATTAACCATTTATAAATTAAAATTTCAGACATTTTTTTCAGAAACAAGCTTAGTCTTCATAAAATGTTTATACATTGGATCACAGGGATCTTAGATATTAGTTACAGATTATATAATCATGGAACCACCAGAGTGCCCTTAGAGGACCATTTTAGACGTTTTAGAGGTCTAGATAAAAAAAAACCGACACAAAATCATACTCTACATGGTACACTACATCTAAACCGTCTAAAAATGGTTTTAGGGTACTCTGGTGGGTCCATGATTATATAATCTGTTACTAATTCTCAAATCCCTGTGCATTGGATATGTTGCTGGGTAAATACCTAAATATGTTAGCCAACAGATTTTTTTTATGTTGACTAATATGTTTGGTAAGAACAATGGCAAATTTTTGTTCAGATCACTATATTTATCAACATTCTCAATTACTTCCTTTTTTCATATTTTTGACCTGTTTTAATGGTAATACAGAGTTTTACTCTCAGGATTTTAAAAAATATAAAATACATAAAAGTTTTTTATGTAATATCTATGATTGGTTATGTAAGGCCCTTTGTGCCTAATCACGACACATAAATTTGAATAATAATGGGAGACGAGCAGAGTTGAAATCGAGAAAAAAATCACTGTGGGGAGCCTCCCCTGATAAGTACTCATGATACATTTATGAGCTTTACATAGAAGTTATTGCGGTTGTTTGGATGTTGTGTTTTATAAGTGAGCTATGATTCTCACTGGAAAGTGATTGAGGGCACTCGTGGGTATAAGATTCTATACGTGTGGAAAAAACTCAGCAACTCTTCAGCCACAAAGAAAATAGGGAAATTTATTCGGTTCTATTGTATGATGATTGTGCAGGACTTAACGATTTCATGCGAGAACCTGTCTTTCCCCCTATTGTGTTCAATGGTTAGAGTTGTTCTGACGGTGTGTATCGAGAAAGGCTGTGGTCTAAATCACAGTGCTCTCTCTGTTATGTACATCTATACATGATCTTCTTGTCTGTCACTGTGGACAGTCCGTGGACTGTACACAAGTTTACCAAACAAGTTGAATTCAGTAGGTCTAAACCATATTCTAAATTCTAAAATATTGTTTGTTCGGAACTGTCGGGTTTTGTTTTTAGCCATAGATGTCAACATTGCGCTAGGTGCTGGTTTTGATTATCATTTTTTATGCACCTGCATCTGTCATTTACAGAATCGGGACCTCTAGGAGCTGGGTCCCAAGTTTGATCGCTAGCGAAGACAGTGAATAAGTTTATCATTACAAACCCCTGTGGTTGATATTGTACCTGAATATTCGCAGAAAGTACAATGCAGTTAATTTTTAAAACAATCCATTATGATCTGACTTTCCTTTTTATCACATTTACTTTTTTACATGATGCTTTAAGTGATTAAAGTAAGGTCATGGTATTGAACAATTTGCTATACATGCAGTGTATAATTAAGGATATTGTCATAAATCGTACATACATATGTAACATTTGATAATGTTTGTGGTCCTATGGAATTTGATTGCCTTAAAGCCTTTGACCATGCATGGTGATCGGCATTAGTCCATAAAGTAAACTGTTTAAAGGATCATGATTCAAATTGCTGAAATATAATCAAAGTGACATAACTGATAAAAAGTACAATTATTTCATCTATATGGCCAAGTACCATGGTCCCATGACTCACCGTATTATAATATAAACTGACACATATCTTTCAAGGAATTGATTTACTAGGTCCTTTCAAAATTTTATGGGAGGACTCAATCAGGATGCACATAAATTCTGATTAATCATCACTGATTATGTGATGGTGATCAAGTTCATGAAACCAAACAAAATAATTGAAAAATGTCCTTGTAGATTTTCAGAGTTGTAAATCTTCAACTTCAAGGTGTAGAGCATTTCATTTCTATGACATCAAAGATTGCAGGATATAACAGGTGTATCTTTTTGTGATTTGTAAAACTAGTATGGTCTTGTAATTTAAGGTCTCAAAGGATGTCAATTAATTAGGGCTGCCAAGTTTAACCGGTATATTGTGGTATTGCAATGCACCACCAAAAAAATTGTACCGCGATACAGTCTACCTGTACCACTTTTTTTTCGATGTTTTTTCTTAGTATCATAATTTCCTTAATTTGATATAATTATTAATTAAACGTCCTGTCATTAAAACAAAACCAGCAAGTTGTATTTGTTTTCCTTTCCGAAAATATGAAGCAATGTAAGTATCCCTTTCGTTTTCATTCGATTCCACTGTCAGTCAAATGTTTGTAACTAACGTGTATAATGTTCAAATGATTCAAACATTTGCATGACGTTGAATATAAACAATATGGAATTAGGCTAGTTTCTGAAATATTATCAAGCTTATTTGCTCCATCAATCAACAATACCGGAATAATTCTCTAAGCACATTTAAGGCCCGGTGAATACATGGCTGCACAAGGTTTTTACCAGCTATTTCTGGCTTCATCATTCGCCGCCATTTTCAAATTCCTACACGTGCCAAAACAACACTGCAAACCGATCAGCCCACTGAAGCTTAATTAGGCCTAATAATGATCGTAAGCTTATTTTGCCAGGACAAATGCACATAAATTCATTTTCATAAGTTCATTATTTAGGTTCAAAAATGTAAATATTTAAAGACACAATCATGTTTAGTAATTGCATTATTAGGCTGTGATCATCTGTAGCCTAGCTTTTTCTCAAACAGTTTCGTCTTAACAAGAACCTCACATTGGAGCATTTTTATTACTAAACAACGCTATTAAAAATGATGTAAAACTACATTTCATAGCACTGTAAGTTTGTATAATGTAAAGGTTTTTTTTATTTTGGAATATATACAAAATAAACACCACATATGTTAAGGTCAAAATATTGCAATATATATATCACAATACAGCTGTTGTGTATCACAATATATCCTGGTACGTACACTTCTGAAATATCGCAGCAGCCTTACAATTAATCCAGATAACTCTTTTCCAAGGCCAGAATCATAAAAAAATGCAATGTTTCTGCATGTTTGTCTATGAAGATATATAATCTTAGTTTTCTCTCGAGAGTCCAGCTAAAGCTTATATCGTGCACCAGCCTAACCTGGAATAACAGGTTAACACAGTGATGATAACAACAGGTTACAACAGTGATGAATAACAGGTTAACACAGTGATGAATAACAGGTTAACACAGTGATGAATAACAGGTTTACCCAGTGATAAATAACAGAATAACACAGTGATGAATAAAACAGGTTAACACAGTGATGAATAACAGGTTAACACAGTGATGAATAACAGGTTAACACAGTGATGAATAACAGGTTAACACAGTGATGAATAACAGGTTAACACAGTGATGAATAACAGGTTAACGCAGTGATGAATAACATGTTTACCCAGTGATGAATAACAGGGTTAACACAGTGATGAATAACAGGTTAACCACAGTGATGAATAACAGGTTAATAACACAGTGATGAATAACAGGTTAACACAGTGATGAATAACAGGTTAACACAGTGATGAATAACAGGTTAACACAGTGATGAATAACACAGGTTAAACACAGTGATGAATAAACAGTTAACACAGTGATGAATAACAGGTTAACACAGTGGATGAATAACAGGTTAACACAGTGATGAATAACAGGTTAACACAACACAGTGATGAATAATAGGTTAACACAGTGATGAATAATAGGTTAACACAGTGATGAATAACAGGTTCAACCACAGTGATGAATACAGGTTAACACAGTGATGAATAACAGGTTAACACAGTGATGAAATAACAGGTTAACACAGTGATGAATAACAGGTTAACACAGTGATGAATAACAGGTTAACACAGTGATGAATAACAGGTTAACACAGTGATGAATAACAGGTTAACACAGTGATGAATAACAGGTTAACACAGTGATGAATAACATGTTTTAACACAGTGATGAATAACAGGTTAACACAGTGATGAATAACAGGTTAACACAGTGATGAAACGGTTAACACAGTGATGAATAACAGGTTAACCCAGTGATGAATAACAGGTTAACGCAGTGATGAATAACAGGTTAACACAGTGATGAATAACAGGTTAACACAGTGATGAATAACAGTTTAACACAGTGATGAATAACAGGTTTACCCAGTGATGAATAACAGGTTAACACAGTGATGAATAACAGGTTACACAGTGATGAATAACAGGTTTACCACAGTGATGAATACAGGTTTAACACAGTGATGAATAACAGGTTAACACAGTGTGATGACTAACAGGTATAACACAGTGATGAATAACAGGTTTAACACAGTGATGAATAACAGGTTAACACAGTGATGAATAACAGGTTAACACAGTGATGAATAACAGGTTAACACAGTGATGAATAACAGAATAACACAGTGATGAAACAGCAGGTTAACACAGTGATGAATAATAGGTTTACACACAGTGATGAATAATAGGTTAACACAGTGATGAATAACAGAATAACACAGTGATGAACAGCAGGTTAACACAGTGATGAATAACAGGTTAACACAGTGATGAATAATAGGTTAACACAGTGATGAATAACAGAATAACACAGTGATGAACAGCAGGTTACACAGTGATGAATAACAGGTTAAACACAGTGATGAATAACAGGTTAACACAGTGATGAATAACAGGTTAACACAGTGATTGAATAACAGGTAAACACAGTGATGAAAACAGGTTAAACACAGTGATGAATAAACAGGTTAACACAGTGATGAATAAGCAGGTTAAACACAGTGATGAATTAACAGGTTAAACACAGTGATGAATAACAGGTTTAACACAGTGATGAATAACAGGTTACACAGTGATGAATACAGGTTAACACAGTGATGAATAACAGGGTGATATAACACAGTGATGAATAATAGGTTAACACAGTGATGAATAATAGGTTAACACAGTGATGAATAACAGGTTAACACAGTGATGAATAACAGGTTACACAGTGATGAACAACAGGTTAACACAGTGATGAATAACAGGTTAACGCCAGTGATGAATAACATGTTTACCCAGTGATGAATAACAGGTTAACACAGTGATGAATAACAGGTTAACACAGTGATGAATAACAGGTTAACACAGTGATGAATAATAGGTTAACACAGTGATGAATAATAGGTTAACACAGTGATGAATAACAGGTTAACACAGTGATGAATAACAGGTTAACACAGTGATGAATAACAGGTTAACACAGTGATGAATAACAGAATAACACAGTGATGAACAGCAGGTTAACACAGTGATGAATAATAGGTTAACACAGTGATGAATAATAGGTTAACACAGTGATGAATAACAGAATAACACAGTGATGAACAGCAGGTTAACACAGTGATGAATAATAGGTTAACACAGTGATGAATAATAGGTTAACACAGTGATGAATAACAGAATAACACAGTGATGAACAGCAGGTTAACACAGTGATGAATAACAGGTTACACAGTGATGAATAACAGGTTAACACAGTGATGAATAATAGGTTAACACAGTGATGAATAACAGAATAACACAGTGATGAACAGCAGGTTAACACAGTGATGAATAATAGGTTAACACAGTGATGAATAATAGGTTAACACAGTGATGAATAACAGAATAACACAGTGATGAACAACAGGTTAACACAGTGATGAATAATAGGTTAACACAGTGATGAATAACAGAATAACACAGTGATGAACAGCAGGTTAACACAGTGATGAATAACAGGTTACACAGTGATGAATAACAGGTTAACACAGTGATGAATAACAGGTTAACACAGTGATGAATAACAGGTTAACGCGCAGTGATGAATAACATGTTTACCCAGTGATGAATAACAGGTTAACACAGTGATGAATAACAGGTTAACACAGTGATGAATAACAGGTTAACACAGTGATGAATAACAGGTTAACACAGTGATGAATAACAGGTTAACACAGTGATGAATAACAGGTTAACACAGTGATGAATAACAGGTTAACACAGTGATGAATAATAGGTTAACACAGTGATGAATAATAGGTTAACACAGTGATGAATAATAGGTTAACACAGTGATGAATAACAGGTTAACCCAGTGATGAATAACAGGTTTACCCAGTGATGAATAACAGGTTAACACAGTGATGAATAACAGGTTAACACAGTGATGAATAACAGGTTAACACAGTGATGAATAATAGGTTAACACAGTGATGAATAACAGGTTAACGCAGTGATGAATAACATGTTTACCCAGTGATGAATAACAGAATAACACAGTGATGAATAACAGGTTAACACAGTGATGAATAACAGGTTTACCCAGTGATGAATAACAGGTTAACACAGTGATGAATAACAGGTTAACACAGTGATGAATAACAGGTTAACCCAGTGATGAATAACAGGTTAACGCAGTGATGAATAACAGGTTTACCCAGTGATGAATAACAGGTTAACACAGTGATGAATAACAGTTTAACACAGTGATGAATAACAGGTTTACCCAGTGATGAATAACAGGTTAACACAGTGATGAATAACAGGTTAACACAGTGATGAATAACAGGTTTACCCAGTGATGAATAACAGAATAACACAGTGATGAATAACAGGTTAACACAGTGATGAATAACAGGTATACCCAGTGATGAATAACAAGTTAACACAGTGATGAATAACAGGTTAACACAGTGATGAATAACAGGTTAACACAGTGATGAATAACAGGATTACCCAGTGATAAACAACAGGTTACACAGTGATGAACAACAGGTTAACACAGTGATGAACAACAGGTTAACACAGTGATGAACAACAGGTTAACACAGTGATGAATAACAGGTTTACCCAGTGATGAATAACAGGTTAACGCGCAGTGATGAATAACAGGTTAACACATGCGCAGTGATGAATAACAGGGTAAACGCAGTGATAAATAACAGGCTAACCCAGTGATGAATTATAACAGGTTAACACAGCTGTGATGAATTTGGTCATGGGTTACATGGTATATATTTGCTCTACTAAAGTTATACAAATAATACAATTGGCACTATCCTAATTTTGTACGAAATGTCTGGAGCAAAAAGTGCTAAGATACATAAGTGTGTCTGTTTACCGTAATATTTTACATGTGTTAGAGTATTGGCAAGAACGCCTTATTATCATTGAGGGTTAAATTGCTGGTTAATAATGATAATTTAGTACTGCATCTTAACAATATGTTGACAGATCACTATAAGTCATCTGGAAGTTGATTACTAGTAGTTTGAAATACAAATGGATGATTTAAGTGTGAATTTAAAGTTAATTTACATGAGCTTTATAAATTTATGCTTGTTAGGAAAATGATAAACCATGTGTATGTAGATCATTTTATATATAGTACAGTGTCATCTGTCATAGTGTCATTTACATGGCCTGCTGTTGTGTACCACAGGATTAGTTTATGAGGTGAGGTAAAGCCCTCCCTGGTTGACAGATCACACCAGCACTGTGTGTGGGACATGATTAGGCTAAAACAAACAAGTTCTAATTGTTTCTCCTCTTCATTGTGCTGGTAATTCATTGGTTTTGTTTCAGTACATTAAAACAGTAATTTAAAAATTTTAAGTCCAATATAATGCAATAAAGCCTGGTAATTATAATTACAATATTTATTTAAGTTGTAACTTAATTAAGAGGTCACACATCACACACACATATATAATATATACCAGCTAACATCAGGGACTAACTAACATGAGATGAACACCGTTATTAAAATTTTTTTTACCGACCCATGCTGTTTTATTTAAAATGTATACAATAGACTAAACCTTTGTCGCTTATAATTTTAAATTAGTCTAAGGATATAAATGGGTACTTTTCCACGGTCCTACATTAATGGATTGATAACTCATTTACGTAAGACGTCTACACAACGTAGAATTAAATTTCTTTTGTATATATAACATTAAAATAAATGATCAGTAGTTACTATTCCCTTTTCAAATAAGTTGGTGTCGCGTATATGGTCAGGCTGATGAAACGTAATTAACCACTGGGATTACGTAGATTATATTAACAAATGAGTAGACACATCGTTATACACATAGGTTTTCACCCGTGATACTCCCCTAAATACCTATACGCTTAGAAAATCCAACCGGATTCTATGTGCGTAATGTGACCTTCTAGCAAACTTTAAATAAGCTGGCATAGAGTATATTGATTCATCGTGATCATAATTTTACAATAGACAGGGTTATCATGAAGAAATTTGTACGATTATAATTCTCACAAACCCGTTACAATTACATGGTATAATCGAGAAGTATTTGTCACGTTAATATTAATGAAAATTACTGGGGCCTACTTATGGTTCTCTTGTGTTAATACCCATTTGAAAAAGATGACAGTACATGGTCTTTGATGCTATATAATTTAAACTAGTCTTCACCTTACACCAGACTTACACAGAAAAACACACAAACCCACGACTTACACAGTAAAGACAACACAAACCCACGACTTACACAGAAAAGATAACACAAACCCACGACTTACACAACAAAGAGAAAACTACAAACCACAAACGACTTACACAAAAAGACTTACACGAAAGATAACACAAACCCACGACTTACACAGGAAAGATAACACAAACCCACGACTACACAGTAAAGATAACACAAACCCACGACTTACACAGAAAAGATAACACAAATCCACGACTTACACAGTAAAGATAACACAAACCCACGACTTTACACAGTAAAAGACAACAACACAAACCCACGACTTACACAGTAAAGATAACACAAACCCACGACTTACACAGTAAAGATAACACAAACCCACGACTTACACAGTAAAAATAACACAAACCCACGACTTACATAGTAAAGATAACACAAACCCACGACTTACACAGTAAAGATAACACAAATCCACCTCTTACACAGTAAAGAGATAACACAAACCCACGACTTACACAGTAAAGATAACACAAACCCACGACTTACACAGTAAAGATAACACAAATCCACGACTTACACAGTAAAGATAACACAAACCCACGACTTACACAGTAAAGATAACACAAACCCACGACTTACACTGTAAAGACAACACAAACCCACGATACAAAACAAACCACGATTTACACAGTGAAGATAACACAAACCCACGACTTACACATTAAAGATAACACAAACCCACGACTTACATAGTAAAGATAACACAAACCCACGACTTACACAGAACAAATAACACAAACCCACGACTTACACAGTAAAGAAAACACAAACCCACGACTTACACAGTAAAGATAACACAAAATCCACGACTTACACCCAGTAAAGATAACACAAACCCACGACTTACACAGTAAAGATAGCATAAAACCATGACTTATACAGTAAAATACAACACAAATCCACGACTTACACAGTAAAGATCAATAAAATCTTTCACCCCCTTTGGAGTGAAACAGGAGAATCTCAACCCGAGGAGTTACATTCTTAAGTTGTCAAACACAAGGCTGTGCTGAGTGTGTGACAGCTTCAGAATCTTATGCAAGCGAGGATGACTTGACCACAATATGTCGCTGTCTTCGCTGTCTTTGTGACGTCATTTCATTGTTGTGACGTTATAATACTATTACCGCGACGTCATTGATACTGTTGTCGTGACTTCATACCCATTGTGGGGCAGGTGCAAAGATCTCGTGTAGCTTGCCTTTACCCTAGGGTGAGATAGAAAAATCTCACACCGGTAAAACTGTGGATATCCCTATCTGGGGTAAGAGAAAACACAAACCCACGACTTACACAGTAAAGACAACACAAACCCACGACTTACACAGGAAAGATAACACAAACCCACGACTTACACAACAAAGAAAACACAAACCCACGACTTACACAGTAAAGACAACAAAGACAACACAAACCCACGACTTACACAGGAAAGATAACACAAACCCACGACTTACACAGTAAAGACAACACAAACCCACGACTTACACAGTAAAGATAACACAAATCCACGACTTACACAGAAAAGATAACACAAACCCACGACTTACATAGTAAAGATAACACAAACCCACGACTTACACAGCAAAGATAACACAAACCCACGACTTACACAGGAAAGATAACACAAACCCACGACTTACACAACAAAGAAAACACAAACCCACGACTTACACAGTAAAGACAACAAAGACAACACAAACCCACGACTTACACAGGAAAGATAATACAAACCCACGACTTACACAGTAAAGACAACACAAACCCACGACTTACACAGGAAAGATAACACAAATCCACGACTTACACAGAAAGATAACACAAACCATGACTTACATGTAAAGATAACACAAACCCACACTTACACAGCAAAGATAACACAAACCCACGACTTACACAGAAAAGATAACACAAACCCACGACTTACACAGAAAAGAAAACACAAACCCACGACTTACACAGCAAAGATAACACAAACCCACGACTTACACAGCAAAGACAACACAAAAGATAACACAAACCCACGACTTACACAGTAAAGACAACACAAACCCACGACTTACACAGGAAAGATAACACAAACCCACGACTTACACAACAAAGAAAACACAAACCCACGACTTACACAGTAAAGACAACAAAGACAACACAAACCCACGACTTACACAGGAAAGATAACACAAACCCACGACTTACACAGTAAAGACAACACAAACCCACGACTTACACAGGAAAGATAACACAAACCCACGACTTACACAGCAAAGAAACACAAACCCACGACTAACACAGAAAGAAAACACAAACAGAAACACAAACCCACGACTACACATTAAAGATAACACAAACCCACGACTTACACAGTAAAGATAACACAAATCCACGACTTACACAGGAAAGATAAGACAAACCCACGACTTACACAGCAAAGATAACACAAACCCACGACTTACACAGTTAAAGATAACACAAACCCATCGATAACACAAACCCACGATTTACACAGTGAAGATAACACAAACCCACGACTTACACATTAAAGATAAACAAACCCACGACTTACATAGTAAAGATAACACAAACCCACGACTTACACAGAACAGATAACACAAACCCACGACTTACACAGTAAAGATAACACAAACCCACGACTTACACAGTAAAGATAACACAAATCCACGACTTACACAGTAAAGATAACACAAACCCACGACTTACACAGTAAAGATAACACAAACCCACGACTTACACAGTAAAGATAACACAAACCCACGACTTACACAGTAAAGATAGCACAAAACCACGACTTATACAGCAAATACAACACAAATCCACGACTTACACAGTAAAGATCAATAAAATCTTTCACCCCCTTTGGAGTGAAACAGGAGAATCTCAACCCGAGGAGTTACATTCTTAAGTTGTCAAACACAAGGCTGTGCTGAGTGTGTGACAGCTTAAGAATCTTATGCAAGCGAGGATGACTTGACCACAATATGTCGCTGTCTTCGCTGTCTTTGTGACGTCATTTCATTGTTGTGACGTTATAATACTATTACCGCGACGTCATGATACTGTTGTCGTGACTTCATACCATTGTGGGGCAGGTGCAAAGATCTCGTGTAGCTTGCCTTTACCCTAGGGTGAGATAGAAAAATCTCACGCGTAAAACTGTGGATATCCTATCTGGGGTAAGAGAAAACACAAACCCACGACTTACACAGTAAAGACAACAAAAACCCACGACTTACACAGGAAAGATAACACAAACCCACGACTTACACAACAAGTGAAATACAAAAATCGACTTACACAGTAAAGACAACAAAGACAACACAAACCCACGACTATACACAGGAAAGATAACACAAACCCACGACTTACACAGTAAAGACAACACAAACCCACGACTTACACAGGAAAGATAACACAAACCCACGACTTACACAACAAAGAAAACACAAACCCACGACTTACACAGTAAAGACAACAAAGACAACACAAACCCACGACTTACACAGGAAAGATAACACAAACCCACGACTTACACAGTAAAGACAACACAAACCCACGACTTACACAGGAAAGATAACACAAACCCACGACTTACATAGTAAAGATAACACAAACCCACTACTTACACAGCAAAGATAACACAAACCCACGACTTACACAGCAAAGATAACACAAACCCACGACTTACACAGAAAAGAAAACACAAAACCCACGACTTACACAGCAAAGATAACACAAACCCACGACTTACACAGGAAAGATAACACAAACCCACGACTTACACAGCAAAGACAACACAAACCCACGACTTACACAGCAAAGATAACACAAACCCACGACTTACACAACAAAGATAACACAAACCCACGACTTACACAGCAAAGATAACACAAACCCACGACTTACACAGTAAAGATAACACAAACCCACGACTAAACACAGCAAAGACAACACAAACCAGGATAACACAAACCCACGACCTACACATTAAAGATAACACAAACCCACGACTTACACAGTAAAGATAACACAAATCCACGACTTACACAGTAAAGATAACACAAACCCACGACTTACACAGGAAAGATAACACAAACCCACGACTTACACAGAAAAGATAACACAAAACCCACGACTTACACAGCAAAGATAACACAAACCCACGACTTACACAGTAAAGATAACACAAACCCACGACTTACACAGTAAAGATAACACAAACCCACGACTTACACAGGAAAGATAACACAAACCCACGACTTACACAGTAAAGATAACACAAACCCACGACTTACACAGCAAAGATAACACAAATCCACGACTTACACAGTAAAGATAACACAAACCCACGACTTACACAGAAAAGATAACACAAAACCCACGACTTACACAGAAAAGATAACACAAACCCACGACTTACACAGCAAAGATAACACAAACCCACGACTTACACAGTAAAGACAACACAAACCCACGACTTACACAGGAAAGATAACACAAACCCACGACTTACACAGTAAAGATAACACAAAACCCACGACTTACACAGTAAAGATAACACAAACCCACGACTTACACAGTAAAGATAACACAAACCCACGACTTACACAGTAAAGACAACACAAACCCACGATAACACAAACCCACGACCTACACATTAAAGATAACACAAACCCACGACTTACACAGTAAAGATAACACAAACCCACGACTTACACAGTAAAGATAACACAAACCCACGACTAACACAGCAAAGACAACACAAACCCACGATAACACAAACCCACGACCTACACATGAAAGATAACACAAACCCACGGACTTACACAGGAAAGATAACACAAACCCACGACTTACATAGTAAAGATAACACAAACCCACGACTTACACAGCAAAAACACAACACTCACAGTAAAGATAACACAAACCCACGACTTACACAGCAAAGATAACACAAACCCACGACTTACACAGAAAAGATAACACAAACCCACGACTTACACAGCAAAGATAACACAAACCCACGACTTACACAGTAAAGACAACACAAACCCACGACTTACACAGCAAAGATAACACAAACCCACGACTTACACAGTAAAGACAACACAAACCCACGACTTACACAGCAAAGATAACACAAAACAAGGTGTATGACTACTAATGTGGTGTTTATTTCTTTGGTCTAGAATTGATGAAAGTCACACAGAAGGCAATGAAATTTTGGTATTACAGATGTACAAATGTACAAAAATATAATAAATTACATTGACAACATTCACATCCAATGAAATTCAACATTTGAAAAGTAATAACATCCAATGAAATTCAACATTTGAAAAGTAATAAAAACAACTGAAGAATAGAATGAATGAATTTGAACAAACATCAGTTGGCCATTGTACCAGGTACAGAATATTTCACTATACAAATTACATATTCTTTTAAAATTGTGATATAGGGGTATTTAAACGAATAAGTTGGTAAATGTAATAAATACAGGAATTCATAGAAGATTCTTCAAATTATTTTCCTCAGTAAAACTGTTAGAGTTATTCCCCTTTGTTCCTTTTATCTTTATTTTTCACAGATTTTTTTAAACCATGTGTTGTAACATCAATAATATTTTGATACAGAAAAAAGATAGTAACGTAAGTTAGTCAAGGTAATAAAATACAAAAATATACATAACCTAAATCAGAAAACAAATGAATAATAATGCTTGACATTCATTATTGGACAAAACTCACTATAACAGAATTGTCAAAATGCTGGATTCTGTGAAATTATAATTTCTACATTATATATCTAGAGCTACCTGTGTAATATATCATTTACATCTAACACAAAAATTACACAAAATTAAATCCAATGATAATGATATGAAATCCTCTGGATACATGTACAGTGGAATTTGTTTGATATGAACTCGGCTAATTAAACAACCCGGCTTAATACGAAGTACTTTGCGGGTCCCGACCAAATTCCCTCTATATCTTTGTTTAAAAAACTCGGAAAATTTAAATTTGGAAAACTCAAAAAACTTGGATATTACAAAGTAAATTTTAGGTCCAAATGAAAAAATTCAGATATAAAATGTTAACGTTCGTATCATTGCGATCAAAACAGGTGCTTTCAGTTGCCTAAACTTGCATTGTGGGATCACTCGAGCATAACTAGTCTCTTGCCTCCTGGCACTGTGTTACAAATGCAATCACAACTTTGAGACATACACAATCACTATTATTACAGAGTAATTATAATTATTGAGGCCAGAACAATGTCAGTGCATTGAAATTTTTACTCAGCAAAGTAGACTTTACGCCGTTCACCAGCCACTATCATTTGAGTTGACATGCATAGAGTTGCTTTCTGTATAACTTCCTATTAACACCTGTGTCAGCTCACTTACATAATATAAGTTATGTCTGATATTTATATGTGCGTGAGAAATTTGTTAGGACTGCAGTTGATGAATCAATATTTTGAATAATTTCGGTTTCATTGTTATAATTTTGCAACCACCATCGACAATTTTGATATCTTCCTTGCTTACATATCATTTTACGACACGGAACTAGTAGATTTATATATTAAAAAGATTGTCATTAGACTTGAGAACTGGCTTAATTTGAACACTCGGATAACTCGAAGTTTTATCTCGGTCCCTTGGAGTTTGTATTAACCGAGTTCCACTGTACATACTTACTGGATTAGTTCCACTGTACATACTTACTGGATTAGTTCCACTGTATATACTTACTGGATTAGTTCCACTGTATATACTTACTGGATTATTTCCACTGTACATACTTACTGGATTATTTCCACTGTATATACTTACTGGATTATTTCCACTGTACATACTTACTGGATTAGTTCCACTGTACATACTTACTGGATCAGTTCCACTGTACATACTTACTGGATTAGTTCCACTGTACATACTTACTGGATTAGTTCCACTGTACATACTTACTGGATTAGTTCCACTGCACATACTTACTGGATTAGTTCCACTGTACATACTTACTGGATTATTTCCACTGTACATACTTACTGGATTATTTCCACTGTACATACTTACTGGATTATTTCCACTGTACATACTTACTGGATTATTTCCACTGTACATACTTACTGGATTAGTTCCACTGTACATACTTACTGGATTAGTTCCACTGTACATACTTACTGGATTATTTCCACTGTACATACTTACTGGATTATTTCCACTGTACATACTTACTGGATTAGTTCCACTGTATATACTTACTGGATTAGTTCCACTGTACATACTTACTGGATTAGTTCCACTGTACATACTTACTGGATTATTCCACTGTACATACTTACTGGATTAGTTCCACTGTACATACTTACTGGATTAGTTCCACTGTACATACTTACTGGATTATTTCCACTGTACATACTTACTGGATTAGTTCCACTGTACAAACTTACTGGATTATTTCCACTGTACATACTTACTGGATTAGTTCCAGTGTTCCACTGTACATACTTACTGGATTATTTCCACAGTACATACTTACTGGATTAGTTCCACTGTACATACTTACTGGATTAGTTCCACTGTACATACTTACTGGATTATTTCCACTGTACATACTTACTGGATTATTTCCACTGTATATACTTACTGGATTAGTTCCACTGTACATACTTACTGGATTAGTTCCACTGTACATACTTACTGGATTAGTTCCACTGTACATACTTACTGGATCAGTTCCACTGTACATACTTACTGGATTAGTCCATAGCTTTCTCAATCGTTCTTTTATAGAATTACAACAGTGATGACTTCCTTATGTATTTTTAAAATTGTTCACCTGTTGCCAGTTCACAGAAGCAGCTTGTTTGCTGACTTCAGCTAATATTGAGGCGCATTTTGTAACCACATTGTTATCATAAATGTCATAAATATATGTGTAAATGCACAACGGTGTAAAATTTTGATGTATACAGTGTAAAATAACATCACAATAATAAAGATTACAAAAGGTTTTTTTTCAAATTAAAAACTAATAAAGGGATAAATACACAAATATTAGGAAGATCAATGTAAATCATATAAAGATAAAAGCATGCCTCTTTAAACCCACAAATTTATTTTAGCACCTTATTTGCATGTAGCAGTTTGGAGGTTTGTGGGTATAGTGTTAGACAACCCTTGGTGAGATTACTCAGTTTACATTATCTTGTTTGATCTCTGTCCATCAAGTGTTTCCTTTTGTATCCTTTTATAATAATGGGGCTATTCACCTTACTATTGTCAACCTGACTGGTTTTGTAAAATGACCTTACAGTAACTATTCTATACTCAGCAGAAAAAGAATTTTGTCCCATTGTTTAATAATTGAAGGGGGGGGGGTGTTAAAACAAAATAAAACAAGAGCTGTTGGAGAACAGCAAAGCTCGCCTATTCAGAAGAAGTTGATGTTCAAGTATTTACTATTTAAACATGGAAATATGACAAATTAACAGACTCAAAAACCCCCTAAAGGGCCCCAAATTGGTTGTATTATCACGTTCAGCATCCATACACATTAGGAAAATAAAATCATAAACATTTATGATGACTTATGCTTAAACAATAGACAAAATAGAAACTTGCTCAAAAACTTTAACATGGAAATATGACAAATTAACAGACTCAAAAAACCCCTAAAGGGCCCCAAATTGGTTGTATTATCACGTTCAGCATCCATACACATTAGGAAAATAAAATCATAAACATTTATGATGACTTAAGCTTAAACAATTGACGAAACAGAAACTTGCTCAAAAACTTTAACGTGAAATGGGACGCCAACGCTGACGCCGACGCCGGGGTGACAACATTAGCTGCCCCTATTCTTCGAATAGGCGAGCTAAAAATTCTAAACAGCAATTTGTAGCACTTATTTCGATTGACTTTCTTATCTACTTAACAATATTCTTTTCATCACTTTCACGTAATTAAGATTTAAAACTTGGAATAATTGGATAAAATATACATAACAAGTACTATCTAAAACAGCTGTTAAGTATGACTGAAGATTTACCAGACAGCATTTCAATAATCATTAATATCTATATAGAGTGTCAATGTATAATGAGAATAGACTTACATTGTAACTCAACGGTCAAAAAATAAAACCCTTTAAAATTGCAACTAAATATAAATATATATATACATGGTTGGGTAATTAAACGTTGAAGATTTATCAGATGCCTTTCAATGAAGATGATAATCAGATTACATTTGTACGTCCATGATCTTACATTTGTTTACCAAAACAATGCATGAAACATTGTTTAATACAAATTATCTCAATGCTATGGATACATGACACAGAATGTACAGTTACATGTTGCCTTAAGGGTGTATGCTACTTTATTTTGACAGAGAGACTTAAGGGTGTATGCTACTTTACTTTGACAGAGAGACTTAAGGGTGTATGCTACTTTACTTTGACAGAGAGACTTCAGGGTGTATGCTACTTTACTTTGACAGAGAGACTTAAGGGTGTATGCTACTTTACTTTGACAGAGAGACTTCAGGGTGTATGCTACTTTACTTTGACAGAGAGACTTAAGGATATGCTACTTATAGCGAGATGTAAACTTGTGCTACATACCTTACACTTGCATGGTATTTTAGTTGCTTAAAATGGGTAAACTGAATGACAGGCTTATGTAATCAGTAGGGGGATAACTCTTCCACAGATCACATCTGTAAAGCCTAACAGAGTGCAAACATGAAATATTCTAAAACAAATTACACATATGATAATGAAACAAAAGATCAAATACTGGCACATTAGATTGGTCATCAATTAAAAATACTACTAGTCTACCAATAACCTTGGTTTAATTCTTTTGGGTGCATATAATGTGCCATACTTCTGTTGAAATGGTAAACATGCAAGTGCAGAACGTACAAGTGATCTAGACTTAACCCACAAATGATCCAGAATTAATGTACAAGTGATCTAGACTTAACGTACAAGTGATCTAGACTTAACGTACAAGTGATCTAGACTTAACGTACAAGTGATCTAGACTTAACGTACAAGTGATCCAGAATTAACGTACAAGTGATCTAGACTTCACGTACAAGTGATCTAGACTTAACATTCAAGTGATTTAGACTTAACGTACAAGAGATCTAGACTTAACATACAAGTGATCTAGACTTAACGTACAAGTGATTTAGACTTAACATACAAGAGATCTAGACTTAACATACAAGTGATTTAGACTTAACGTACAAGTGATCTAGACTTAATGTACAAGTGATCTAGACTTAATGTACAAGTGATCTAGACTCAACGTACAAGTGATCTAGACTCAACGTATAAGTGATCTAGACTCAACGTACAAGTGATCTAGACTTAACGTAAAAGTGATCTAGACTTAACGTACAAGTGATCTAGACTTAACGTACAAGTGATCCAGAATTAACATTCAAGTGATTTAGACTTAACGTACAAGAGATCTAGACTTAACATACAAGTGATTTAGACTTAACGTACAAGTGATCTAGACTTAATGTACAAGTGATCTAGACTTAATGTACAAGTGATCTAGACTCAACGTACAAGTGATCTAGACTCAACGTATAAGTGATCTAGACTCAGCGTACAAGTGATCTAGACTTAACGTAAAAGTGATCTAGACTTAACGTACAAGTGATCTAGACGTAACGTACAAGTGATCTAGACTTAAAATTCAAGTGATTTAGACTTAACGTACAAGTGATCTAGACTTAATGTACAAGTGATCTAGACTTAACGTATAAGTGATCTAGACTTAACGTACAAGTGATCTAGACTTAATGTACAAGTGATCTAGACTCAACGTACAAGTGATCTAGACTTAACATACAAGTGATCTAGACTTAACGTACAAGTGATCTAGACTCAACGTACAAGAGATCTAGACTTAACATACAAGTGATCTAGACTTAACGTACAAGTGATCTAGACTTAACATACAAGTGATCTAGATTTAACATACTAGAGATGGTCTAAATTGCAGTATAACATGGATGAAATTGTCCAAATCTTAAATACTAAACATCCTTTTTTTCAATTCGCCAATATTAAACATGTTCATGAAATTAACAAGTATTTAGGGAAAACAATTCCAAAAACATTGAACACAGTATCAATTTTGAAAACTTTCATTCATGTAATTCAGTGGATAAGCTTGCTACATCATGTGCACATATTGTGAGATTAATAGGATCTGTATAATAAATAAACATAATTTTATTCTGTAACAGAACTCCTATCTCTTAACATCGTAGCAATTGTCAGATATGCTTGATGCATAACTCTGGGTGTTTAAGAACCATGCTGTTCCTTACATATTGTATGTAAAATGTAAGCTACAACAGAGCAGTATAGGCATGAATTCTCCTAAACAATGTAAAGCCACCTTAAGATGACATTAAAAGTTTTTACTCTAAAGAACATTATTTCAAAATATTTAATGCTAATTTTCTGTGATATATTCACAACATTTAAAGATTTGTATCAACCTCTGGTTCATCATCACCATTATCGTCGTCATCATCATCATCATCATCATCAAATTCATCCTCGATTTCCTCTTCCATTTCCATCACCTCCTTATCTATTCTGTTCATCTTCTGGATGATCTTCTCCTCTTGTTCCACATTATCTACCTCCTCCGGCGGGGGACAGTTGGAGCAACGTGGACTGTTAAGTCCGTAGTTGAGACATGTATGGCCGACACACTGACAGCAGCCGTGATCGTGAAACCATCGGTATTGACTGGCCCCCATGGACTTACACGCGTCTTTACACTTCTGCATGGCACTGCACTCTGACATGAACGCTACTGTACAGTTGGTGTCCTCTTGGTATTCCGGTTTGGTCCGCTCCCTTTTCCCTGTAAATAACACTAAGGACTGTTATAATACCCAAGCTAGGAGTGATATGAATCAATCAGGTAAATTGTATTTATTAAACTTTCCTCAGACTATAATTTCAAGTTTCAGTTTTGTTAAATGCTGAACAAATACAGATTTGAGCTAACTCAAAGGGGCCAACATCAAACAAAGGCTAAAAGTAGTCTGTATTAGGGGACAAAAGGAGATCTGTTCAGCAAACAAAACACAAAGATTTACTCAAAGGTTGAGAGGTATAAGGGAGAAAATCAGCTTACTAAATAGCAAAAAGAAGATGGTTTTGTAATAGCTGTGTACATAGTTTTGATGATATCATAAAAATGACAGGTTTTTAAGTGCTTGATGTTTTGGTACACATGGTAAACAAGAAGATAACAACTTGAAATATTACTTCTTCAGTTTTAAGTATACCTGCAAAATAAACTGTTGTTCTGCCAACTTCAAAAACATTCCTACATAGTTTTAAATTAAGTTAAAACTCCAAATTGTTTAAGAAAACGGAAGTTCCAATCATGATAGCATAGACATAAGTATAATCAAAGAGCCAAGGCCACTCATAGATGCTGTGAATGAAGAACCCAAACAAAGGAATGAAGAAATTGGTTTTGCATTTAAATATTTAATTTAGTATACTAAGTGTACAGTGTTAAATTAGGGAGTTAAACAAAATATATTTACGGTATATCATATTTATTTTATGATATTTAAAGTTGAATCAAGAACAATAAGTTGAATAACTCATTTTCCTGAAGTAAATTTTATATTAAAAATTTTGAATTATTTCTGAAATAACGATTTCAACACCAATAAAACCGGTCAGAATCTGAGTATCATTTTTTTATGATTCTTTATTAATTACTAAAATTATCAATTTCGTCAATATATCTTCAAACATTTAAGAATATTTTCGGAAAAAATATAACATCAGAAATACATGTTTTACCATTTCCGGGTATGTTTTGGTTCCCTTTATAAAAAAAAATAACATGGGTTGCTTTGACGACTGTTGACTAATAAATCACGGCCAGATACTTCTGCCACTGAATAAAAGGTATATTATTTCGTTACGTATAACACTCAGATTTATTTTAAATTCACAAGAACGCTAGTCGGTAACATAAAAAAAACTTCATGTAAAGCATCGGACTTAAGCAAGTCTTCGAAAGACGCAGTAACCGGTTAGCGACATACTATCGCGAAGAACATGTATATTATCATCGTGATTTTTGCTTTGCCGAATTTTAAATAATAGTAAATCATGGCCAGATATTTAAGCCAAATAAAAGGTACATTATTTGGTTACTTATAACACTCAAATTTCTTTTTAATTTATAAGAACGATAACCTCAAGAAAACTAGATGCAATGCATCGGACTTTAGCAAGTCTTTGTAAGGTGTATATTACATGACAATATAAGTTCATTTGTCACCTTAAGTTGCTCGTACATATATAGATCTATATTATCATTATATTTTGTAAGTTTATGTTGATAAATCTTGTACTTTTTTCCTTTCAATATAACGCAGTTGTTGATAAACAAAAGGCACAACTCCCAGTGACCTATTAACTTTTACTGCGCAATGATATCACCAGATATAGTTCGTCAATGCAACCACATTAAAAAACTCTATAACCGTTATAAGAACTTTCTTTTGCAATTATCTTCCTAACATTTCATTACATTAATCGATCAGTAGCATGAATTACATGAAATGGAAATAGACATACACAATCCAAAATCGACCGAAAGTCTGCCGCGGAGGAAAACATCGAAGAAGGCATTGTTCGTGATTTTTGGGACCATACATGACGCGTAGGGATACATAACTGAATACTTAATTCATACCCTCTATAGTGCATATGTATGTACAAATTTAATGTTTGTGGTTTTGAATACTAAGGTTCGATTTATTCATACTATCAAGTAATATGTAAAAATAACGATACAACATTTAATTTTCATCGCGGAGTGGTTTTATTGTTTAGATGTGCACAGGCTCGTCGAGCGTACCTAAGAATGCTGTTTCACAGCATCAAAAATACATGTATCAGGCATTTACTACATACAAACCGTCATCTATTCCAACAATCAGAGAAATTATACGTCAACAAGAGGCCCAGAGGGCCTGTATCGCTCACCTGGTTTGTAATGCTATGTAATGTTCTGAATATAAGTTCATTGTTTCTTTTCTAAAGGAATTTGAATATTTACTTCTAATTCCCCTATTTGGCCCCACTCTTTCTGCTCCAGGGGGTCAAAGCCAAAATTTATACGAATTCTGTTAACCTCAAGGATGTTTCTGGCCAAATTTGGTTACAATCCATGCAGAACTCTAGGACAAGTAGCGATTTTTAGGATTAAACTCTATTTCCCCTATTGGGCCCCACCCCTCCTGCCCCCAGGGGGGTCAGAGCCAAAATTCATACAAGTTTTGTTTCCCTTCCCCAAAGGATGTTTGTGGCCAAATTTGGTTACAATCAATGCAGAACTCTAGGACAAGTAGCGATTTATAGGATTTACCTCTATTTCCCCTATTGGGCCTGCCCCTCCTACCCACGGGGGGTCAGAGCCAAAATTTATACAAGTTCTGTTCCCCTTCCCCCAAGAATGTTTCTGGCCAAATTTGGTTACAATCCATCCAGAACGATAGGATAAGTAGCGATTTATAGGATTTACTTCTATTTCCCCTATTGGGCCTCGCCCCTCCTTCCCACCGGGGGGTCAGCGTCAAAATTTATACAAGTTCTGTTCCCCTTCCCCAAGGATGTTTCTGGCCAAATTTGGTTACAATCCATCCAGAACTCTAGGACAAGTAGCGATTTATAGGATTTACCTCTATTATCCCTATTGGGCCCCGCCCCTCCTGCCCCACAGGGGTCAGGGTCACCATTCATGCAAAATCTGATCCCCTTCCCCTAAGGAAGTTTCTGGCCAAATTTTGTTGCAATCCATGCAGAACTCTAGGACAAGTAGCATTTTATAGGATTTACCTCTATTACCCCTATTGGGCCCTGCCGCTCCTGCCTCAGGGGGGTCAGGGTCACCATTTATGCAAAATCTGATCCCCTTCCCCTAAAGAAGTTTCTGGCCAAATTTGGTTGCAATCCATGCAGAACTCTAGGACAAGTAGCGATTTATAGGATTTACCTCTATTACCCCTATTGGGCCCCGCCCCTCCTGCCCCAGGGGGGTCAGGGTCACCATTTATGCAAAATCTGATCCCCTTCCCCTAAGGAAGTTTCTGGCCAAATTTGGTTGCAATCCATGCAGAACTCTAGGACAAGTAGCGATTTATAGGATTTACCTCTATTACCCCTATTGGGCCCCGCCCCTCCTGCCCCAGGGGGGTCAGGGTCACCATTTATGCAAAATCTGATCCCCTTCCCCTAAGGAAGTTTCTGGCCAAATTTGGTTGCAATCCATGCAGAACTCTAGGACAAGTAGCGATTTATAGGATTTACCTCTATTACCCCTATTGGGCCCCGCCCCTCCTGCCCCAGGGGGGTCAGGGTCACCATTTATGCAAAATCTGATCCCCTTCCCCTAAGGAAGATTATGGCCGAATTTGGTTGCAATCCATGCAGAACTCTAGGACAAGTAGCGATTTATAGGATTTACCTCTATTACCCCTATTGGGCCCCGCCCCTCCTGCCCCATGGGGGTCAGGGTCACCATTTATGCAAAATCTGATCCCCTTCCCCTAAGGAAGTTTCTGACCAAATTTGGTTATAATCCATGCAGAACTCTAGGACAAGTAGCGATTTAAAGGAAATGTTGACGGACGGACGACGACGGACGGACGACGGCCGGACGCCGGACGCCGGGCCATGGCAATACCTCACCGGCCCTTCGGGCCAGGTGAGCTAAAAACGCAAATTATGTAATTTGGGCATTTTGATGAATTTATGATTTTATTTCAATAATTTTCTGTTTGTGTTTTTAATAAGTTCTTGTGAAAGCCTGATCATTATGTTAGTCCTGAACCAAATCAAACTTAGCCCTCAGCACAGATACATGATTTTTCATACATAGGGACCATAGGCAAAATGTATCTGGCATTTTAGAAAAATCCACTCTAGAAAGATCCCTTCCACTTTCTGAGAAATCAGTGCTATTACAATTAAATCCAATATGGCCATCACATGTCATTTATCTCTGATTCCTCCCTAAAGGGAATATATCCAAGAGAATGATGATAACTAAGGATGCTATCTACTTTCTAAATATTGAAGAATAAGAAGAAATAAAAATTTTGGACCGACAATTGATTTCCTCGATAGTGAGATTACATAACAACAACAGTATACTAGTATATATTCTGACTTAGTTAACGTTGTAAAAGGTTGTCTTCAAGTAATCAAGTAAAATTAATATCTTTGTCAGTAAGTTATTACCTTTAGCTGAGGTTTATACTGATGTTTTAGGACTTGATATATAAACATGCCTGCCTGTGTATAGTCTGGAAGTGCACATGTTAACTAGCAGAACGAAACTGGTCCTAAACAACTCAAACACCTGCACAAAGCTCTTCAGCCTGCCAGCTCCTAACAATTGTACTCAAGTCTGGGGTTCAAGAGAGTGTTAGACCCAGGGACACCTGTGTCAGGGGAAGGTACAGTATTGGAAAGGAAAAATGGTAGAAAGTGTTCAATAGGAGGGACTGGGGGGAAGGGGAGTAGGGAGAGAAGGGGGAGGGGTAGGAGAGAGGGGAAATGGTAGAAAGTTTTCAATAGGAGGGAGTGGGGGATGGGGAGTAGGGAGAGAAGGGGAAGGGGTAGGGGAGAGGGGAAATAGTAGAAAGTGTTCAATAGGAGGGAGTGAGGGATGGGGAGTAGGGGAGGGGAGAGGAGAAAGAGTAGTGGAGTAGGGGAGAGAAACAGTAGTAGATAGTGTTTTGGTCAATAGGAGGGAGTGGGGACAGGGAAGAGTAGTAGGGGTGGTAGGGTGGGGTGGGGTGGGGGGTGGTATGGTTATGGGAATGGTAAATAGTGCTTGGTTTAACAGGGATGGAGGTGTTAAGAGGGAAGCTAGGAGGGGTGGGGTGGGGGTTTAAGCTGCTACAACAGGAGGGGTGTGGGAAGCAGTAGCGGATGGGGAAAATGGTAGACAGTATTTGGTCTAACAGGAGGGGTATGGTTATGGGAATGGTAAATAGTGCTTGGTTTACCAGCAGTGGTAGGGGAAGGGGAATGGTAAATAGAGCTTGGTTTAACAGAAGGGGTAGGGAAATGGTAAATGGTGCTTAATTTAACATGAGGTAAGGGAATGGTAAATAGTGCTTGGTTTAACAGAAGGGGTAGGAGGAATGGTAAATGGTGCTTAATTTAACATGAGGTAAGGGAATGGTAAATAGTACTTGGTTAAACAGAGGGGGTAGGGGAATGGTAAATAGTGCTTAATTTAACATGAGGTAGGGGAATGGTTAATTGTGCTTGGTTTAACAGAAGGGGTAGGGGAATGGTAAATAGTGCTTAATTTAACATGAGGGTATGGAAGTGTAGGTGAAAGGAGAAATTTGGTTCAACAGGATGGGTGAGGAGGAGTTTGAGGGATAAGGAGAAATAACAGTAGATGTAGTGGTGTGGTGGAGGTGAAGAAGGAAATGGTAGAACAAAAGGGGAGGAGGTATGGAGGGGGTTGTTGTTGGAGAAATAGTAGAGGGATAACAAACCTTAAGAGAGGATGTGGTAGAAAGGAGAAACTGTATATTTACTTAATGTGTTGGAAGGAGGATTGACATTGGTGGTAAGCAAGGGGTGGTGGATAACACCATAATAGAAGGATGGGGATATAACTGTAGATTTAGCTTATGTATTAAACATATGCAACTATTTATTTCATCGTGGTGGTGGTATGATAATGATAAGTAGTAGGTTACAGAACATGCTACTTATATATAATTCCAAATACATTTTTATTCAATTTAAAGTGTGGTTGTAAAATCCCCCCTGGGGTGCCTCACTCCCTCTAGCCTCAGTTTGTGCAGTTTACAAATGGAGGAACACACACCTGTGTCTGTCTAATGCTGGAAGGTAGCCAAACTTTCTATCTTACAAATCATACAGCATCTACTTCCATTTGAACTATTGTCAAAAATCTGGTTACATAATATGGTTAGACAGAAATAAAGGAAGAGATATCTGCTTTGTGGTTAAGAGATTAACATCTTTTTTCAAAGTTATCATCTAAGAAAATCTCTGATCTACCCTCCATTAGATTATGGGTGTTTGACTGGGAAAACTTCTTTTCAGAGTTTAAAAGTCTAATTCGTAATATTTCACTTTTTAGTGTTTGGCTGTCAAATTAAGATTGCACTAAAAGATAAGAAATGTTCAACATAAGAGAAATTATTTTTTTAAAGAACATTTATAAATTATGATTTCTGCTTCAGTGATCCTTATGCCTTGTTTGCTTTCTTAAACAAGTTCAGAGATCCAAAGATATTCAACTGCACTCCCCCTGTCTCATTTTCTCTCTTACTTTTTTTGTTGTAATTTCATCAAAGAACAAATGATCAAACAAATAAATGATATACATGTATCATAGTATCAGTGTTATAGACAAAATAGATCACGCTAATTAATAACAAACTGTGGAAGTGACATTCTATGCTAATTTTTTTTTATCCATATAATGTTTAAATTGACAGAAAAATAAGCTAACACCAGTGTCACCATTTCTGCAAATGGATCATGCCAGGAATGGAGTGAAATCGCTTTAGAGGACAAATAGTCAGTGGCAAAAGTGCTAAATATACAAATTGTATTGCAATGAAGACTATATGGAAACCTTTTTGCTTATTTATATTCTAGCAATAAGAACAACATGCATGCCTATGAAACCTTCATGTGTATATATGTGGTATATTTGTGTTGTGTCTCCATATAATGATGACTTTGTGTGTTTTAGGAGACTTTGGTATATTTGTGTTGTGTCTCCATGTGATGAGTTTGTGTGTGTTTTGGGAGACTGTGGTATATTTGTGTTGTCTCCATGTGATGAGTTTGTGTGTTTTGGGAGACTGTGGTATATTTGTGTTGTGTCTCCATGTGATGGGTTTGTGTATGTTTTGGGAGACTGTGGTATATTTGTGTTGTGTCTCCATGTGATGTGTGTGTGTGTGTTTTGGGAGACTGTGTTATATTTGTGTTGTGTTTCCATGTGATGGGTTTGTGTTTGCTTTGGAAGACTGTGGTATATTTGTGTTGTGTCTCCATGTGATGGGTGTGTGTTTTGGGAGACTGTGGTATATTGTGTTGTGTCTCCATGTGATGGGTTTGTGTGTGGTTTGGGAGACTGTGGAGAAACCAACTATTCTGCAATTCTGACACAAAACTAATCCTCATTATTACCATAACAAAAGAGTCACTTGACTGTTCCACAATGCTACATAACCCAGTAGGGTTTTTTCCTGCTAAACTATTTCTGCATAAAACAAAATTTCAATTATTAAACATGAAAACTGTGTTTGTGGTTGATAATGTCTATAGATATGGCAGATTGTGCATTGATAGCCATCCCTATGTAGCATACCTATGGTCGTATATGTCTAGTGAGGAGAATTACCTCGCTGACAGCCAATGTTGAGTTGTTGTCGTTGATGTACATCAGATTTAATATCCTGGTGTACTGACTGTATCAATGTGTCACCTGTTTATATTGATGTGCTTCCTCTAGCTGTCTGGTTTGAATTCATTAAATGTTAAAATCCAGCAGTGCAATATCCTATCTGTGGTGTACCTGTACAAGATCATAATGAGCCAGCTGTTGGCAAAGACAAAGCAATGACAAGCAATTGTTTGATAAATTCACATTGAATAGAATTGGGCACATCTTTTATTATTTTTCTTTATTTTAATATATAAACATAATCTATCTAACACCAATTGCAAAATAAGTTATACATAAGGAGTCTTAGAAGGGAAGGAACTGCATGGAGTGCCGGAGAAAAGCCACATGATAGGGCAGGTGACCCCAGACCTTTTCAACATATTATACAAATTTATATCTAGATTGTTTATTTTTCTCTATATACTTATTGATCAGTAAGTATAGTTTTTATCTTGACCAGTAAAATTCAATTTTATGAAATTAGCAAAGACCTTTTTTCTTTTCTTAAACAGTCTGCAGTTTTAAGCTCTTCGTATATATTTTTCATTGAAAACCTGTACCTATAATAGGTTGTAGTAGCAATACATTATATCAGTAAGCTATGTTACAGTAACACATTGTTATAACATACAGTAACACGTTGTTATAACAAACCTAAAGGGACTAATGAAATCATTTCTTTATAAACATAGTTTGTTATACACTTATAGCAAATAACAGTGAATTGGTCAAGAATGAAAATGACGACATTATAAGCACAAATTTGTTGTAAGTGTGTTTGTAATAAACATATGTTTTATTGTATAGTTCTGTATCTGGGCTTGTATATGTATGTAATGACCTTACAAAGGTAGTTTTGTATCTGGGCTTGTACATGTATGTAATGACCTTACAAAGGTAGTTTTGTATCTGGGCTTGTACATGTATGTAATGACCTTACAAAGGTAGTTTTGTATCTGGGCTTGTACATGTATGTAATGACCTTACAAAGGTAGTTTTGTATCTGGGCTTGTACATGTATGTAATGACCTTACAAAGGTAGTTTTGTATATGGGCTTGTACATGTATGTAATGACCTTACAAAGGTAGTTTTGTATATGGGCTTGTACATGTATGTAATGACCTTACAAAGGTAGTTTTGTATCTGGGCTTGTACATGTATGTAATGACCTTACAAAGGTAGTTTTGTATCTGGGCTTGTACATGTTTGTAATGACCTTACAAAGGTAGTTTTGTATATGGGCTTGTACATGTATGTAATGACCTTACAAAGGTAGTTTTGTATATGGGCTTGTACATGTATGTAATGACCTTACAAAGGTAGTTTTGTATCTGGGCTTGTACATGTTTGTAATGACCTTACAAAGGTAGTTTTGTATATGGGCTTGTACATGTATGTAATGACCTTACAAAGGTAGTTTTGTATCTGGGCTTGTACATGTATGTAATGACCTTACAAAGGTAGTTTTGTATCTGGGCTTGTACATGTTTGTAATGACCTTACAAAGGTAGTTTTGTATATGGGCTTGTACATGTATGTAATGACCTTACAAAGGTAGTTTTGTATCTGGGCTTGTACATGTTTGTAATGACCTTACAAAGGTAGTTTTGTATATGGGCTTGTACATGTATGTAATGACCTTACAAAGGTAGTTTTGTATCTGGGCTTGTACATGTTTGTAATGACCTTACAAAGGTAGTTTTGTATATTGGCTTGTATATGTATGTAATGACCTTACAAAGGTAGTTTTGTATCTGGGCTTGTACATGTTTGTAATGACCTTACAAACGTTGGTTCATATGAGGATAAGGATGGCTGAATTTGTTTACAGAACGGCCAAACATAATACTGTGCTATTTTTACCTGTACATCGATCAAACTTTTCCTGATCAATTGATTCTACAAAATGTTTTAGAAGGGATTATATATATATTTATTGTGTGTCAACAACAATCTGATACCAGAAAACTAAAACATCATACCCATTTAGAATTCTCAGTCTTCTTAAGATACATATTTCAGTTTAACAAAAACTTTTTAATGACTTCAAAATTATTCAGTAACGACAAAAAACAAAATACTGACTTCATTGTGCCGGTAAATGTTTTGTCAAATCCTTTAATTCAAGGATGACAATTTCTATTTTGCCTGATCATAATAGCACAGCACACCTGTACAGGTAAGTCAGGTAAAGTCTTTATGATCGTGAACACCTGTACGGTGTCAGGTTTGGGGAGAGTTTAACATTATTATCCTCGTCACTGAATGTTCTACCAGATCAGTTGTTATCTCTCAGTGTGTTGTGGCTACAAAGGTATTCTTGTTCTAATCGAGTCAAATCAAACTATAAAACATCAAAGAAATTTATCGTGAAATCAGACAAAGAATAAAGGGAGGATATGGTGGTATGTAGCCCTCACTGTACTTCTCAGCCACAAAATTGTATATAAGATGTGACGAATATGGCCAAAATTGTACAGTATCTACTCACATACAGGTTTGGTTACTTATTTCTGGTTGAAAGACTTATATAACTGCATGGTGAAATCAATATTTATGTGCAATATATGTTTCGATCAAATTAAATAGGGTTAACATCACAGGAGCACCATGAACTCAACAATGTTTTTTGTTTTTGTTTTCCACCATAAGTTTAGGATAGTAACCCTACATCCACTTGTCAGCAGTACTATGCCCTACAGTCCCCCCCCCTCCAAACATCACAGGAAAGCAATAATATGCCACATCCCTCCCACCCCTATACCTCCTAAACATGGCAGGAGCATATATATACACTGTAAATATGGAAGGGGTGTTGAGTAGTAAATCTAATATGGAACCCCTTTCTGTTTGATATAAAGACCTAAGATTAACATGGGATCATTCTTATCAACCTCAAACAGGTGTGGAGCATATCACCATGAGCTGCTACACTTCAGATGTTTATACATCTCTCCCAGATCTTGTTGGGCACTTGGACTATATGTACAAAGATAATCTACACATGTACCCACACTAAAACACAGCTTGTCAAACATGTCCTCTTTATCTTGGTCACAAGGAAGTCATCCTTATACAAATATTATTTAGTCCAATCAATTTCTATCTATTGTGAATGAATAAGTACAAGATTTGTTTCAATGCTATCATAGAGTCTTGAGAAGCATAAACAGGAATAAAAATTATATCACATAACTGGCTCGTCCAGCCATGTTATATAGGTAAGCCACATCATAATATCGTAATAGACATGTGCAATAACACTATCATGACATCACATGTAGTTTTTGATATCATAATCCATATAATCAATATATGATGTCAGTAGTCGGAAATGTCACATCCGAGCCAGATTTCAGCTGTTTTATACAGAGACAAAATTACAAGTTTCACCTATATTTCTATCATCAAAAGTTATGTGATAAATAGAATCTTACACTGGTGAATATATGTAATGTGAAATTTATCAAACTCGCCAGAAGGCTTGTGGCATATCAAATTATTGAACTCATTTTATAAATTTCATATTACATGTAGAGTCACGAGTGTAAGATCATATCTATTAAGATATATATTCACTGCAAGAATCACTTCATACCAAACCTACAAAGTCTGTTGATAATTCAGACATTTCCAATTCATTTACTTTCTAATCAAATGAACAAAAAACAGTGAAGACCTTTATTATTCTTTGCCATTTTCAATTTTATGGCTGGAACCCGTTGTAAGGCTTGAAACACAGACAGGAAATCCCCGAGGGCTTGTTTCTAAATTGATGGGAGAACATGTCAAATTCATTGTACAAGTAGATGTTCTGTATGTAAAAATAACCCAGTGCAGACAGAAGCAGTACAGTAAAGGTTATAGATGTAAAATTAAAGAGAGAGCTGGTCTACAACAGGAGGCTGTAACATTGTTATAGTAACACATGTCAGTCAGGTTAGACCCAGACAGTTATACAAAATGTTACATCAAAAATATACTTTGATATAATACCTGGTATGTGAAATCTTTAAATTTTCAGGTCTCATTTTTGTTAAATTGACCACAACTTCATGAAAAGAAATTATCTAGAAAATTGTTCCACTGTCATCAATAGCAATAGACTTTGTATGCTATTATACATTGAGATTGAGACTAATAGAATCTTTCACTCCCTTTGAGGTGAGACAAGAGAATCTCAACCCGAGGGGTATTATTCTTAAGTTGTCAAACACGAGGCTCTGCCAAGTGTTTGACAGCTTAAGAATCTTATCCCGAGGGTTGAGATCTCCTGTCTCACCCAAACGAGAGTGAATGATTCTTTTTGTCTTACCCCGTGCACCACTTTATGTGTCTAACAAACGTGTCACTTATGCAAGTGAGGATGACGTGACCTCAATGAGTCGCCGTCTTCGCCGTCTTTGTGACGTCATTTCATTGTTGTTGTGACGTTATAATACTATTACCGCGACGTCATGATACTGTTGTCGTGACTTCATACCATTGTGGGGCAGGTGCAAAGATCTCGTGTAGCTTGCCTTTACCCTAGGGTGAGATAGAAAAATCTCACACTGGTAAAATTGTTAATATCCCTGTCTGGAGTAAGAGAATAATAGAATCTTACATGGGTCTGTGAAGTGGACAGGGATATCTCAACCTGAGTGAAAGATTTTGGCCGGTCAACCCGAGGTTTGCCGAGGGCTGATGGACAAATTCTTTCACTATGGTTGAGATATCCCTGTCCACTTCACAGACCAATGATTGATTCTTTTTCTCCCATACATAGTAGAAATCAAAGATGTGTATCGGAAGGTAGGTATGAGCAAGAAGAAGGCAAAGAAAAAAAATCGCATTTAAATTAGAGGTCAACTGCATTTAAATTAGTAGGTCAGCCATGCCTAACACTATGAACCCAAAGGCTTGCAAGCCTTTGTGTTAAAAATGATGAAATTCCACTTGGTTTCCAGCTTTTTAATTGCGCCATTATCGCAGAATCATTGTTATGCATCAAAATTGATGACGTCATCTACAATGTGCGCCGCAGTTACGTCATATGTATTGATGACGTCACGTTATTGTCTAGTGCATGTGAGCTTTCTTACAACCCCCTGTGTAAGATAGAGATATCTTTTTCCCTAGCAACCACAGGATATCCCTGTGAAGTATGGGAGAAAAGACAAGTTTTTTTTTATATAATCAGGTCATTGGTGGTCTAAATATAGGTCACAGTTTAAACCTATTTTTAGTTTGGGACATTGCATCAACTTTTGACAAAAAATAATTAGCCTTGAACAAATAAAAGTTTCCATAGGTAGGAAATGGTGGCTAAGTGCAAGACAAACTGTACATGGATGGCACTAAACAACATTTTGTATTTTAAGGGACAGGGGTATTGTCTAGTAAGGGTTAACTAATGTCTAAAAACAGATAATGGGAAATGGTGGATATCATAACAGTGTATTTTCAAACAGAGTTGAAAATCTGGCATGTTTATGAAATATCATTTTTTTTTTTGTGTGTAAAAATTTTTAAGGTTGAATATATTTTTTTCTTCAGTGATTCATGTGCTGTATCTTTGATGAAGTAATGATCCTAAAATGTGTGTGTGCTGTATATCTGATGAAGTAATGATCCTGAAATTTGAGTGTGCTGTATCACTGATGAAGTAATGATCCTAAAATGTGTGTGTGCTGTATCTCTGATGAAGTAATGATCCTAAAATTTGTGTGTGCTGTATCTCTGATGAATTAGTAATGATCCTAAAATTTGTGTGTGCTGTATCTCTGATGAAGTAATGATCCTAAAATTTGTGTGTGCTGTATCTCTGATGAATTAGTAATGATCCTAAAATTTGTGTGTGCTGTAATCGAACCCTTGTGTTCAGAACAGCAGTACGTCGAGATATGAAGACCACTATTAATCTAATGGGTACCGTCCGAGAGAGCACACTTTCTGTATTTCCATTTCGATACTCTCGTTTTTTACCTTACAATACAATGTGCAAATAAAGTACCTAACCTGCATTCGATCGAGAGTCGGACGCATTTGACTATGAGTGACAGTCCAGATTGCTTTGATATTACGTCGGACAATCGGATTAAGTTAACATTTTATACAATTCTGATCAAAAATATTAGTCATTTATCATTAAATAAGAAATTTGTTGTTCATATTACTTTCGGTAATTGACATATCGCCAGTTGTCAAGCAAACTGCACATGACTAAAAATGCATTTTGTATTGTGTATGCTACAACATTACATTTGCTCCGACATTGAATAGATACACGTGTCGTTTTGGCGGGCACGAGGATAGTGGCTATATACTTCACTTTAAAATGTTTTCCACCTTACATACAGTGTATCTCTGGGAAATCAATAAATATAGCTTGTAAACAAATGAGCCTGACGAAATAGTAGTAGTGTGCAAAAACGAAAGAAACTGCGGTCAATTTTCATAAGGGAATGTGATATTCGGTTATGATGTTCATAACAATCGTTTTTAACATAATGAGTTCCTTGAATAAGGTATATGTCAGTTATTTCTAAGATACCAGTGGCAAAATTATCAATGTTATTTTTAACGTACCAAAACCACGGAAAGGGATCTGCAGTTGCTATGTTATCGATGTTACGTTTGGCGAGCACACTGGTTTACATGTATTTGCCTAACAGAGTTTGTGTTTTTATCGTGGTTGCATAAGTTGAATAAGGAGAATTGCTCTAAAACATTCTGAAATACACTGTACCATTTTTTGATGCTAGGAGACCTATGTTTTGTCAAAAGGCCACAAACATTTTCAGGAATTGATCCATTGCCAATAGCAACTCCGGTGTTCCTAATAAACACATGCAGAACCTGCTCCAATTACTAAAAAGAATTTGACCAAAAAAATGTGTGTGCTGTATCTCTGATGATGTAATGATCGTGCTGTAAAACCTGTAACACAAAATTCATACACATTTACTTTAAACAAATACTATATATTTAATAGATAACTTTATTGACTGTGATTGTTGAAACAGTTCACTGTCAAAAATTGTAAAGAAAACTGTGAAATGAGAACAGATTGTACAAATAAACCTTAATAAAGCAGTGTTTCCTCCAGGTATCTGGTAATATTTCAAGGATTGATTGTAGGATATTTTTTCCACAATTACGCTAAATATGGAATGAAATTGTAATTATAATTAATTAACCACTGTAGAATTGTCTTATACTGACTCTGTAATAAATATATGAATTTCCCAGATGTGGATTTGGATGTGATTGGTCCTCAATCTATACAGATTGATAGTCAAAAAGATATCAAATGGGAATTTTAGGTAGTAATTGGGAACTTTGTTGGTCTGTCACATACCTTATGTGTACCAAAGTGTGCATGCATGTTTGGGCAATTTGTTATAAAATAATACAATAAAATTTGAGTTTTGCAAATCTAAATACGTCAATGTTTCAGCCAGCCTTTCACTTGAGCTGTTCCAGTCTAGTATGTGTTGGATGTACAGAGTGAACTTGTTGGCCAATAATCTGGTATTCTCTCTCTACATGTATCGTAAAGCTTAAACCACGTATGCACTCTGATAATCATTCTGATAAAGAGGATTCAAAAGTTTAACAAACATTTGGACACAAGCCATTATAGATATTGGAGTTTATTTTGACTGTCTTTTGTCAGTGGCACCTGCATGTAGACAGCTAACTACATATACCAAGTTTGCTCAGAAGAACAATGTTAACCTTGACTTTTACTCAGGTCACAAGGGTATGCATAATACATTCACTTTATTAGAACTTGTCTTTCATACATTTTCATTCATATTTTTTGGGGTAAATTAAAGTGTTCTTCAAACCAATATAATTATTTTTTATTTGTTTTCATACTAAATCCAATTCTCTGATTGGCAGATTCTTTTTCTTCATATACTATGAAGAAACAAACCAAATATGGCGCGAAAGTCTGACGTAATCTTGACGTCACAATAGAGACGTTGACGTTACGCATTGATTTATGAAAAATAATCCATTAGAAAATCAATAGAATCGTAAGTTTAAAAGTATTTTATGTTATCAAGTAGTCTGAAAAATTAATTATAAGCATTGATGTAACTATTTATAACTTCATAGGGTTATGAAATAAATTTTGTTTGCAAACTTTTGTGAGAATCCGCGTAGCGGATTCACACAGTTTGCAAACAAAATGTCTTTCACAACCCTATGAAGTTAAACAAGAGGCCCAGAGGGCCTGTATCGCTCACCTGGTTTGTAATGCCAAGTAATGTTCTGAATACAGGTTCATTGTTCCATTTCTGAAGGAATTTTAATATTAACCTCTAAATCCCCTATTGGGCCCCACCCCTCCCGCCCCCAGGGGGTCAGAGCCAAAATTTATACAAGTTCTGTTCCCCTTCCCCCAAGGATGTTTATGGCCAAATTTGGTCACAATCCAAGCAAAACTCTAGGACAAGAAGTGATTTATAGGATTTACCTCTATTTCCCCTATTGGGCCCCACCCGTTCTGTCCTCAGGGGGCCAGAGTCAAAATTTATAAAAGTTCTGTTCCCCTTCCCCCAAGGATGTTTGTGGCCAAATTTGGTTACAATCCATGCAGAACTCTATGACTAGTAGCGATTTAAAGGATTTACCTCTATTTCCCCTATTGGGCCCCGCCCCTCCTGCCCCCGGGGGGTCAGAGCCAAAATTTATACAAGTTCTGTTCCCCTTCCCCAAAGGATGCTTGTGGCCAAATTCGGTTACATTCCATTCAGAACTCTTTGACTAGTAGCGATTTAAAGGATACTCTATTTCCCCTATTGGGCCCCGCCCCTCCTGCCCCCGGAGAACCAGAGCCAAAATTTATACAAGTTCTGTTCCCCTTCCCCAAAGGATGTTTGTGGCCAAATTTGGTTACATTCCATTCAGAGCTCTATGACTAGTAGCGATTTAAAGGATTTACCTCTATTTCCCCTATTGGGCCCCGCCCCTCCTGCCCCTGGGGGATTAGAGCCAAAATTTATACAAGTTCTGTTCCCCTTCCCCCAAGGATGTTTGTGGCCAAATTTGGTTACAATTCATGTAGAGCTCTAGGACAAGTAGAGATTTAAAGGATTTACCTCTATTTCCCCTATTGGGCCCCGCCCCTCCTGCCCCCGGGGGGTCAGAGCCAAAATTTATACAATGTCTGTTCCCCCTCCCCCAAGGATGTTTGTGGCCAAATTTGGTTACAATCCGTGCAGAACTCTTTGACTAGTAGCGATTTAAAGGATTAACCTCTATTTCCCCTATTGGGCCCCGCCCATCCTGACCCGGGGGATCAGAGCCAAAATTTATACAAGTTCTGTTCCCCTTCCCCCAAGGATGTTTGTGGCCAAATTTAGTTACATTCCATTCAGAACTCTATGACTAGTAGCGATTTAAAGGATTTACCTCTATTTCCCCTATTGGGCCCCGCCCCTCCTGCCCCCGGGGGGTCAGAGCCAAAATTTATACAAGTTCTGTTCCCCTTACCCCAAGGATGTTTGTGACCAAATTTGGTTACAATTCATGTAGAACTCTATGACTAGTAGCGATTTAAAGGATTTACCTCTATTTCCCCTATTGGGCCCCGCCCCTCCTGCCCCGGGGGGGACAAGAGCCAAAATTTATACAAGTTCTGTTCCCCTTCCCCAAAGGATGTTTGTGGCCAAATTTGGTTACATTCCATTCAGAGCTCTATGACAAGTAGCGATTTAAAGGATTAACCTCTATTACCCCTATTGGGCCCCGCCCCTCCTGCCCCCGGGGGACCAGAGCCAAAATTTATACAAGTTCTGTTCCCCCTCCCCCAAGGATGTTTGTGGTCAAATTTGGTTACAATCCATGCAGAACTCTAGGACAAGTAGCGATTTATAGGATTTACCTCTATTTCCCCTATTGGGCCCCGCCCCTCCTGCCCCGGGGGGGGGACAGAGCCAAAATTTATACAAGTTCTGTTCCCCCTTCCCCAAGGATGTTTGTGGCCAAATTTGGTTACAATCCATGCAGAACTCTATGACTAGTAGCGATTTAAAGGACGGACGGACGGACGACGGACGCCGCGCCATGACATAAGCTCACCGGCCCTTCGGGCCAGGTGAGCTAAAAATAGTTACATCAATGCTTAAAAATCAAAAACTAATGTAACCTAAGATCTACTTACCAACACAGGCACAACAGTCCATAAACAGACTATCCAGACACACTGTACAGTTTTTAAGGCACCTAGAATTGGTAAAATTTCCAAAGTCACATGAGCACGCATCAATGAGAATACATTTGCTCACAATAGGTCCACAGATGGCTTCATTACAAGCTTCCACGATACACAGACTTCCTAGAACGGTCACCAAGGTGACAGAGAAAAGAGTACAGCCCTTCATCCTGTACAATGTAGTACCTGAGAAGGAAGACAACAAATGTGTTAACAGCTATAGTGCATTACAGAGGTCTCTCCAGTATGCAATGTACATGTGAGGCTTGCCTGATTTAATTGTGTACCTTGGTGAGTTTATGTTGGGTCAGAATCTAAAGATCGAGATATATATGTCAGTAAGTTTCAATGTACTTTTGCATATATCAGGAAGGGTCATTAATTCCATTGTCCTAAACACACCCATAGCTCCAACAAGAGCTAAGACACTGTAATTTAGTTTTACCTCTAAATGTTGTCATTCAAATGGCAATTTTACAAATAATTGTGAACTGGGCAGTTTTCTACTTGATCTTTTCTATGGTGTAGACTTCTTGCATCTATCAATATATATGTATATATATATGGCTAATTTCTGTCAATTTTCACATTAAATTGGAACATGTGTCCTGTCCTATCTCGTAAAAATTGAAATGAAATCCAGTAAATGATTACTTACATTAAATTATATGTACATAAAAACTCCAACTGATTATATATTTTCTAAAATTCATGAAATATGCATGAACCAATATAACACAGACACTGGGGAAAACCTACACTGAAACTGTATGAGTTTGTTTTTTTTATCATAACTCTGCACACAAATGAATATATCATATGGTACGTATATAGGTATGTTGTAAATTAATCTGGGATAACATTGTATGTATACATGGACCATCCTTAATGTATTTCTGCTTTTACTCCCACCTCCATTTATTCACAGGCAGCTAGTCATAACTTATAAGGCCACATTCATTGTGTGTCTTTGTTTCTTCATTTCTAAGAAAGATTTAGTTTGCAACACATGTACAATATGTACGTAGCACATGTACAATATGTACGTAGCACATGTACAATATGTACCTATATAGCTATAACACATGTACATTATGTACACATGGAATAGATTTGTTCTGTAACATATATTACAGTATCTGTAAATCAGACACATATACATGTATATATGTTTCTGTTTAAATTGAAGAAGAAAAGTGTTTTTTAAACACTTTTGTTTCACATGATTTAAAGTTGATTATATTTTAAAGTCAACCCATGAATCACTCAGTCATAAGTTTGTATTAATCAAACCACAATAACATGATCAATTTAATTCTTTCCAGTAATTATTTTAATGTATGAAAAGTACCTTTAAGATTTAATTATCATTACAGCATGGGTCAAAAGGTGTTCATCTCATGTTAGTCCCTGATGTTAGCTGGTATATATTATATATGTGTGTGTGATGTGTGACCTCTTAATTAAGTTACAACTTAAATAAATATTGTAATTATAATTACCAGGCTTTATTGCATTATATTGGACTTAAAATTTTTAAATTACTGTTTTAATGTACTGAAACAAAACCAATGAATTACCAGCACAATGAAGAGGAGAAACAATTAGAACTTGTTTGT
Organism: Argopecten irradians; assembly: GCF_041381155.1. Lineage (NCBI taxonomy): Eukaryota > Metazoa > Mollusca > Bivalvia > Pectinida > Pectinidae > Argopecten > Argopecten irradians. The sequence continues at coordinate 58,560,294 of NC_091135.1, forward strand.
TTTAGCCTAATCATGTCCCACACACAGTGCTGGTGTGATCTGTCAACCAGGGAGGGCTTTACCTCACCTCATAAACTAATCCTGTGGTACACAACAGCAGGCCATGTAAATGACACTATGACAGATGACACTGTACTATATATAAAATGATCTACATACACATGGTTTATCATTTTCCTAACAAGCATAAATTTATAAAGCTCATGTAAATTAACTTTAAATTCACACTTAAATCATCCATTTGTATTTCAAACTACTAGTAATCAACTTCCAGATGACTTATAGTGATCTGTCAACATATTGTTAAGATGCAGTACTAAATTATCATTATTAACCAGCAATTTAACCCTCAATGATAATAAGGCGTTCTTGCCAATACTCTAACACATGTAAAATATTACGGTAAACAGACACACTTATGTATCTTAGCACTTTTTGCTCCAGACATTTCGTACAAAATTAGGATAGTGCCAATTGTATTATTTGTATAACTTTAGTAGAGCAAATATATACCATGTAACCCATGACCAAATTCATCACAGCTGTGTTAACCTGTTATAATTCATCACTGGGTTAGCCTGTTATTTATCACTGCGTTTACCCTGTTATTCATCACTGCGCATGTGTTAACCTGTTATTCATCACTGCGCGTTAACCTGTTATTCATCACTGGGTAAACCTGTTATTCATCACTGTGTTAACCTGTTGTTCATCACTGTGTTAACCTGTTGTTCATCACTGTGTTAACCTGTTGTTCATCACTGTGTAACCTGTTGTTTATCACTGGGTAATCCTGTTATTCATCACTGTGTTAACCTGTTATTCATCACTGTGTTAACCTGTTATTCATCACTGTGTTAACCTGTTATTCATCACTGGGTATACCTGTTATTCATCACTGTGTTAACCTGTTATTCATCACTGTGTTATTCTGTTATTCATCACTGGGTAAACCTGTTATTCATCACTGTGTTAACCTGTTATTCATCACTGTGTTAACCTGTTATTCATCACTGGGTAAACCTGTTATTCATCACTGTGTTAAACTGTTATTCATCACTGTGTTAACCTGTTATTCATCACTGGGTAAACCTGTTATTCATCACTGCGTTAACCTGTTATTCATCACTGGGTTAACCTGTTATTCATCACTGTGTTAACCTGTTATTCATCACTGTGTTAACCTGTTATTCATCACTGGGTAAACCTGTTATTCATCACTGTGTTAACCTGTTATTCATCACTGTGTTATTCTGTTATTCATCACTGGGTAAACATGTTATTCATCACTGCGTTAACCTGTTATTCATCACTGTGTTAACCTATTATTCATCACTGTGTTAACCTGTTATTCATCACTGTGTTAACCTGTTATTCATCACTGTGTTAACCTGTTATTCATCACTGGGTAAACCTGTTATTCATCACTGGGTTAACCTGTTATTCATCACTGTGTTAACCTATTATTCATCACTGTGTTAACCTATTATTCATCACTGTGTTAACCTATTATTCATCACTGTGTTAACCTGTTATTCATCACTGTGTTAACCTGTTATTCATCACTGTGTTAACCTGTTATTCATCACTGTGTTAACCTGTTATTCATCACTGTGTTAACCTGTTATTCATCACTGTGTTAACCTATTATTCATCACTGTGTTAACCTGTTATTCATCACTGGGTAAACATGTTATTCATCACTGCGCGTTAACCTGTTATTCATCACTGTGTTAACCTGTTATTCATCACTGTGTTAACCTGTTATTCATCACTGTGTAACCTGTTTTTCTTTCATCACTGTACTTTATTCTCACTGTGTTAACCTGCTGTTCATCACTGTGTTATTCTGTTATTCATCACTGTGTTAACCTGTTATTCATCACTGTGTTAACCTGTTATTCATCACTGTGTTAACCTGTTATTCATCACTGTGTTAACCTATTATTCATCACTGTGTTAACCTATTATTCATCACTGTGTTAACCTGCTGTTCATCACTGTGTTATTCTGTTATTCATCACTGTGTTAACCTATTATTCATCACTGTGTTAACCTGTTATTCATCACTGTGTTAACCTGTTATTCATCACTGTGTTAACCTGCTGTTCATCACTGTGTTATTCTGTTATTCATCACTGTGTTAACCTATTATTCATCACTGTGTTAACCTATTATTCATCACTGTGTTAACCTGCTGTTATTCATCACTGTGTTAACCTGTTATTCATCACTGTGTGTTACCTGTTATTCATCACTGTGTTAACCTTTATTCATCACTGTGTTAACCTATTATTCATCACTGTGTTAACCTTATTCATCACTGTGTTATTCTGTTATTCATCACTGTGTTAACCTGTTATTCATCACTGTTTAACTGTAACTGTTATTCATCACTGTGTTAACCTGTTATTCATCACTGTGTTAACCTGTGTTATCACTGTGTACTGTTATTCATCACTGTGTTAACCTGTTATTCATCACTGTGTTAACCTGTTATTCATCACTGTGTTAACCTGTTATTCATCACTGTGTGTTAACCTGTTGTTATTCATCACTGTGTTAACCTGTTATTCATCACTGTGTTAACCTGTTATTCATCACTGTGTTAACCTGTTCATCATTACTTTTCATCACTGGTTAACCTGTTATTCATCACTGTGTTAACCTGTTTCATCACTGTGTACTGTTATCAACCGTGTCATCCTGGTACTTATTCATCACTGTGTTAACCTTATTCATCACTGTGTTAACCTGTTATTCATCACTGTGTTAACCTGTTATTCATCACTGTGTTAACCTGTTATTCATCACTGTGTTAACCTATTATTCATCACTGTGTTAACCTATTATTCATCACTGTGTTAACCTGTGTTATTCATCATTCACACTGTGTTAATTCTATGTTATATCACTTTATTCATCACTGTGTTAACCTTTATTCATCACTGTGTTAACCTGTTTTCATCACTGGTTAACTGTTATTCATCACTGTGTTAACCTGTTATTCATCACTGTGTTAACCTGTTATTCATCACTGTGTTAACCTGTTATTCATCACTGTGTTAACTGTTTTCATCACTGGTAACCTGTTATTCATCACTGTGTTAACCTGTTATTCATCACTGTGTTAACTGTTATTCATCACTGGTTAACCTGTTATTCATCACTGTGTTATTCATCACTGTGTTATTCATCACTGTGTTAACCTGTTATTCATCACTGTGTTAACCTGTTATTCATCACTGTGTTAACCTGTTATTCATCACTGTGTTAACCTCACTGTGTTATTCATCACTGTTATTCATCACTGTGTTACCTGTTATTTCACTGTGTAACCTGTTATTCATCACTGTGTTAACCTTTTATTCATCACTGTGTTAACTGTTATTCATCACTGTGTAACCTGTTATTCATCACTGTGTTAACCTGTTATTCATCACTGTGTGTTATTCATCACTGTGTTAACCTTTATTCATCACTGTGTTAACCTGTTATTCATCACTGTGTTAACCTTTATTCCATCACTGTGTTAACCTGTTATTTCACTGTGTTAACTTTATTCATCACTGTGTTAACCTGTTATTCATCACTGTGTTAACCTGTTATTCATCACTGTGTTAACCTGTTATTCATCACTGTGTTAACCTGTTATTCATCACTGTGTTAACCTGTTATTCATCACTGTGTTAACCTGTTATTCATCACTGGTAACGTTATTCATCACTGTGTTAACCTGTTATTCATCACTGTGTTAACCTGTTATTCATCACTGTGTTAACCTGTTATTCATCACTGTGTTAACCTGTTATTCATCACTGTGTTAACCTGTTATTCATCACTGTGTTAACCTGTTATTCATCACTGTGTTAACCTGTTATTCATCACTGGGTAAACCTGTTATTCATCACTGTGTTAACCTGTTATTCATCACTGTGTTAACCTGTTATTCATCACTGTGTAACCTGTTGTTCATCACTGTGTTAACCTGTTATTCCAGGTTAGGCTGGTGCACGATATAAGCTTTAGCTGGACTCTCGAGAGAAAACTAAGATTATATATCTTCATAGACAAACATGCAGAAACATTGCATTTTTTTATGATTCTGGCCTTGGAAAAGAGTTATCTGGATTAATTGTAAGGCTGCTGCGATATTTCAGAAGTGTACGTACCAGGATATATTGTGATACACAACAGCTGTATTGTGATATATATATTGCAATATTTTGACCTTAACATATGTGGTGTTTATTTTGTATATATTCCAAAATAAAAAAAACCTTTACATTATACAAACTTACAGTGCTATGAAATGTAGTTTTACATCATTTTTAATAGCGTTGTTTAGTAATAAAAATGCTCCAATGTGAGGTTCTTGTTAAGACGAAACTGTTTGAGAAAAAGCTAGGCTACAGATGATCACAGCCTAATAATGCAATTACTAAACATGATTGTGTCTTTAAATATTTACATTTTTGAACCTAAATAATGAACTTATGAAAATGAATTTATGTGCATTTGTCCTGGCAAAATAAGCTTACGATCATTATTAGGCCTAATTAAGCTTCAGTGGGCTGATCGGTTTGCAGTGTTGTTTTGGCACGTGTAGGAATTTGAAAATGGCGGCGAATGATGAAGCCAGAAATAGCTGGTAAAAACCTTGTGCAGCCATGTATTCACCGGGCCTTAAATGTGCTTAGAGAATTATTCCGGTATTGTTGATTGATGGAGCAAATAAGCTTGATAATATTTCAGAAACTAGCCTAATTCCATATTGTTTATATTCAACGTCATGCAAATGTTTGAATCATTTGAACATTATACACGTTAGTTACAAACATTTGACTGACAGTGGAATCGAATGAAAACGAAAGGGATACTTACATTGCTTCATATTTTCGGAAAGGAAAACAAAATACAACTTGCTGGTTTTGTTTTAATGACAGGACGTTTAATTAATAATTATATCAAATTAAGGAAATTATGATACTAAGAAAAAACATCGAAAAAAAAGTGGTACAGGTAGACTGTATCGCGGTACAATTTTTTTGGTGGTGCATTGCAATACCACAATATACCGGTTAAACTTGGCAGCCCTAATTAATTGACATCCTTTGAGACCTTAAATTACAAGACCATACTAGTTTTACAAATCACAAAAAGATACACCTGTTATATCCTGCAATCTTTGATGTCATAGAAATGAAATGCTCTACACCTTGAAGTTGAAGATTTACAACTCTGAAAATCTACAAGGACATTTTTCAATTATTTTGTTTGGTTTCATGAACTTGATCACCATCACATAATCAGTGATGATTAATCAGAATTTATGTGCATCCTGATTGAGTCCTCCCATAAAATTTTGAAAGGACCTAGTAAATCAATTCCTTGAAAGATATGTGTCAGTTTATATTATAATACGGTGAGTCATGGGACCATGGTACTTGGCCATATAGATGAAATAATTGTACTTTTTATCAGTTATGTCACTTTGATTATATTTCAGCAATTTGAATCATGATCCTTTAAACAGTTTACTTTATGGACTAATGCCGATCACCATGCATGGTCAAAGGCTTTAAGGCAATCAAATTCCATAGGACCACAAACATTATCAAATGTTACATATGTATGTACGATTTATGACAATATCCTTAATTATACACTGCATGTATAGCAAATTGTTCAATACCATGACCTTACTTTAATCACTTAAAGCATCATGTAAAAAAGTAAATGTGATAAAAAGGAAAGTCAGATCATAATGGATTGTTTTAAAAATTAACTGCATTGTACTTTCTGCGAATATTCAGGTACAATATCAACCACAGGGGTTTGTAATGATAAACTTATTCACTGTCTTCGCTAGCGATCAAACTTGGGACCCAGCTCCTAGAGGTCCCGAGTTCTGTAATTGTCAGAGGCAGTGATTTAAATTGATATAAAACCCTGCACATTGTTACATTGGCTAAACAATAACCCACAGTCGAACTTACTATATTTTAGTATTGAAATATGGTGTAGACCTACTGATTTCAAATTGTGGGAAACTTTGGACAGTCACAGACTGTCAAAGACAGACAAGATGATCAGATGATGTACAGAACAGAGGGAGCACTGGTTTGACAACAGCCTTTCTAATACACACCGCACGCTACCATTACACAAATGGAAAGAAAGTTACCTGATTCGTAGTCCTGCACAATCACATACTAACGAATAATTTCCTATTTTCTTTGTGGCGACGAGTTTTCCACACGTTAGAATCTGTACCCACTGCCCTCAATCACTTCCTGTAGAATCTAGCTCACTTATAAACAAAACCTCCAAACTACCGCAATAACTTCTATGTAAAGCGCATAATTGATCATGATCTGATCAGGGGCTCCCCACGGGATTTTTTTCTCTTTCAACTTGCTCGGTTCCCATTATTCAAATTTATGGTCGTGATAGGCATATAGGGGCTTACATACAATCAGAGATTTAAATATAATACTTTTTTAAATCTCTGATAAATCTCTGATACCATAAACAGTCAAAAGTATGAAAAAGGGAAGTAATGGAAATGTTGATAAAGATAGGAGCTAACAAAAATTGCCTTGTTCTACCAAACATATTAGTCAACATAAAAAAATCTGTTGGCTAACATATTTAGGTATTTACCAGCAACATATCCAATGCACAGGGATTTGAGAATTAGTAACAGATTATATAATCATGGACCCACCAGAGTACCCTAAAACCATTTTTAGACGGTTTAGATGTAGTGTACCATGTAGAGTATGATTTTTGTCGGTTTTTTTTATCTAGACCTCTAAAACGTCTAAAATGGTCCTCTAAGGGCACTCTGGTGGTTCCATGATTATATAATCTGTAACTAATTCTAAGATCCCTGTGATCCAATGTATAAACATTTTATGAAGACTAAGCTTGTTTCTGAAAAATGTCTGATTTTTTTTATGTGTTTCTGGTTTACAGTTTTTAAGTAGATTTCTAATTGAATAGGATGGTCTTTGTGTTGGAAATCAATCATATAGCATTTAAATTTTATCTTTCCAATGTAACTGAGAAAACAACAAAATAAAATACAAATTCGTCTTTCTAAATTATCATCTAACAAAGAACGAAATTTAACTGTAAAAATGGACCAGAAACAAAATATATTTCTGTGTAGCAGAAACACACACACTTATATATATATATATCTGTGTGTAGACACGGACTTTATTTCAACAATTTTTATTTTTTCATTATTATCGTTTTAAATAAGCACTTATTATAATATTTTGTACGATAAACATCAACATTTAACTCCAAGAATTCGATTACTATACTGTACGATCAGTTCTTGGTGACCGTATCTATTTTTGATGAATACAGTAGATTACGTTTTCACGTGCGTGTAGGACATAGGAAACCATACACGGACACCCACCTCAACCCCCTCTGGCTTTAATTGGTCGAACACACCTGTTGAATGACAACGTCCATAGGTATTTGATAAGTGACTCGATCTACAGGTATGCATTTGAGGCGGACGTCGTGTGGGCGATAAATCAGTAACTAACTCTAACTAACTAACTGAGGTGGGCGCATATTCATTTTTTTCCATTAGTTACATACATTAGATTAATTTGTAAAAAAATATATTCATCTTTGACATTTATTTCACAGAATTCGCAATTTCTGCTTAGTCTATGGCGTCTTTCTGACATTTCTACACCAATCTAAAAAAAAAAACCCAAAAAAAACGGAGGTTGTTACCGAAATTCACTACGATATTTTTATGCGTTGATGGTGTAAAATATAAATGAAATGTTAAATCACACACTAGATATCGCACTGAGAAATCGCGTTTACTCATACATACACGGTGACGCAATCGACATTTGTTTCATATGATCATTGCAAGGACGTAAGGGATATAAATCCTTGGATCATTGATAAGTATTAAATTAAAATGGTAGCAGAGTGTTAACAGAAGACAGTATGAACAATAACCTTATTCAAATAATATAACTCAAAACACAGTTATTTGCCACTACATTCATTACTTAATTAAAAGCTTTGAAAATATCCTAGTTTGATAGGTGCTTAGCGTCCTTGTTCCAGTTATAACCAAGCCTATGATACGATGAGGAAAATGACCAAGTTCAAGTCAAAATAAACCATTGCATTACAAGTCGATTTTTTCACACATTATAAATGTTTTTGCCGAAAATTCTAAAATGAACATTTTTTTTTATTTCATCAGCTTTAAATTCTGCATAAGTCTCATAAGCATAACGCAGAATACTAGATCTAATTATGTATCAAATAGATGTAGTAGAAGATGAAAAAGAAATCAGCGTTTCCCATATGTAATCAGATGGTCAACAATAAATTAGTTTTCAGTCTTCATATATAAACATCAGGAATTTAATTGTTCATCTATTTCATGTGCGATTTTCTCTTTATCTCAGCCGGTAGAGCGGCGGACCAGTAAGTCCGGGGTCGCGGGTTCGAGCCCGGCTCGGGCGTCACATTACTCTCGCCCTGTTACATATACCAATCTGATTAAAATACAGATCCTTATCACCGTGATTTTTTTTACCGCGTTGGATAAGAGGATCTGGCAACATCACATTAGGGGTCTTGTCTAGGTGACCTTTGGAAATGGCTAACCAAATTGCTGTTGCAAGAATCTTGAATGTGACTATAGAGGGACGGAATTGTTTGAAAAAAAACCCCGTCAGAATGATTTTCGTGTACGAAGTCATCTCGCCTAAGCCATGCCTAATTGTAAATGGCGTAGTCATCTTACATGTTTATATAGCAACTTGTAGAAAATGTATTTTATCAGAAGAACAAGTGGTACAAAGGTCATCCGAACAGATTTGTTGTCAGATCTTCTATTGAACCAGAAACATATATACATAGAGATTGGAAACTCCTTCTTTGTCTTTGTTGACAGGCACCGGGACCTCTGGTTTATAGGCATTTTCCCTTGGCTAACTACTTTCAAGTGTATTCTTTTAAACATAATATTTTTGCATCAATACAAAGTTTTAACATTATATCATGGTTTGATGTGACCAGTTTTTCCAAAAGATGTTATTTAATATGTTTTTTTGAAAGCATGAAAATCGGCAATTTTACCTGGTTTTTCGAAAATCAGACATTCAAAACCGGAAGTGCATTTTGTTTTATTAATATATAAGTTAAAATATTATTTTTTCTTTCCAAAATCGTCCTCAAACCATCTGAAAACTACTGAACTTTTATAACATTTCAAAGTTATTCTGTTGTGTTTAAATATTTAAAAGTTTATCTAAAAACCCCTAAGCACATACAGAGGTACATCTGCTGATCGTAAAAATGGCGGAGTTGCCAATCTCTATGTATAGTTTTTTATTTCATCCAAATGCATAACAAGCATATAGGGAACAGTACAATTATTATCATTATAATATGACATACAATGTATACAAGTATAAGATGGCGGAGGACAATATTTCAGTATTTCAATATACTAATAAGCTACATATGTATAAAAGAGGTGATCACAACAGAACCTACGTTGATGCTGACGGCAAATAAAAAGCAATTTTATCATTTAATTAATTGTGAGCAGAGTTTTTCTTTTCTCTGTTGCACGAAACAAAAAGTTACCCAACATATTCAAAATTTTAACATCTTTACTAGAGATTAATTCTATAAACTTATGCACGCTTGGTCTATGATAAAAATATCTGTTAATGTATTTTTCTCTTAATTCAGAATATGCCGGACAGAGAAGAACAAAATGTACTTCATCTTCGATGTCATTTTTATCACATAATGAACAAGTCCTTTGATTTCTAGGAATATTATTATAACGCCCGGATTCGATATTAAGACTATGACATTGCATACGGAATTGGCTTAAAAACTTCTTGAATTTATGATTTAAAGGCTTAATTAAATAGAACTGTGTACAAAAATTATCAACAATATGTTTATACAAATAACATTTAGGAGATACATCAAACGCACTATATAATTCTTGAACAAAAACATCATTAATACGTTGGTGGTATATTTGCAAAAAATGATTTTCATTTAAAACACATTGATTTTTCCAAACATATCCAAATCCCAAACTACAAAGTTCGTGCTTAATATGATAGACCCAATTCGTTTTACAATTAGGTTTTCTGCTATTCAATTCGACTAGTGCATCATAACAAGATTTCAGAATGCAATTGTTTGTTTTCAATAGTTTTAACCAATATTTCATAACAGCTGTCTTACGTTGAACAAACAATGAATATCTACCCGTTTCGAAAAACACCATAGATGTATTGACTGTTTTTCTAACAGTAAGTATGTCTTTAAGGAAAAGGAGGTGAATTTTTTCAACTTGGGGCGAAACATCTTGCCCCCACACTTCACAACCATAATTTAATATGCATGTAACATATGTATCAAATAAGGATATTTTTGTTTCTGTGTTAAGACTAAAGTTTTTCATTTTTCTTTTTAATTGAAAGTATGCTTTCCTGCCTTGAGACGCTAATGTATCTTGTGCTACAGCAAATCTTCCATTAAAATTAAAAACTAAACCCAGGTAACAAAACTTATCAACAATTTCTATAGATTTATCATTGAAAGTCCATGTTTCACCAGGTAATATTCTTCTCCTTTTCCTAAAATATAACAATTTTTGTTTTATCTGTGTTTACTTTTAAATTCCATTTAACTGTGTAAGTCTGTAGACAGTTGAGCATATGCTGGAGGTCAGTAGCGTCTTCGGAAAATAAGACTGTATCGTCTGCATACATTAGCATAAAAAGATTAAGTAACTGTAAGGGGTAACTTTGACAATCCGAGTTTATAAATTCACTTTCCATATCATTTACAAATAAAGAATATAGCATGGGAGACAAAGATTCCCCTTGTAATAAACCGACATGCAAATCGAACATGGCGGATAGTTTACCATTTAGTTTCACGCATGAACGTACATTATCATAAATTGATGAAATTACATTAAGTAATCGCCCTCTACTACCACTTTTCCAAAGTTTATGCCATAAATATCGATGATTAATACTATCAAAAGCCTTACTGTAATCAATAAAAGCACAATATAGTCGTTTGTTTTGCTCTATAGAATTAATAATTAAACTTTGCAACGCAAAGATAGCATCACTAGTACCAAACCCAGGCTTAAAACCAAATTGTGCATCGGTGACAATATCTTCACGAGCACTCCACTTTAACAAGCGCTTATTTAACAAGGACGTAAATAATTTAGCTAAATGATTTAATAATTTTTATGCAGAAGAATTTTGACACCTTGGGCCCATGACTCTGGAAAATAACCAATTTGTAACATGGTATTAAATAATTTTAACAAAACTGGTAAAAACATATTTTTATATTCAATGAAGTATTCGTTAAGAACCATATCGATGCCAGCAGCTTTGCCCTTAGGCAGAGCCTTAATTACTTCAGCTATTTCCTCAATACTAAAATCTACATCTAACTCTGGATATACACACTCACAATCATCCCTATTTGATAAGTTACTAGTATCTGCTTCACCCGCCAGATCTTTGAAATAATTGAAAAAATCTGTTAATGATACATTTCCATTCTTCGAGGTCTTACGTCTTGAAAAATTACGATAAAATTCCACAGGGTTATTACGTTTCAAAACATCTAGCATATTGCCTTCCATACTATTATAGGTGCGTTTCATCTTTCTCTCATAGACTTTATATTGTTTTTTTGGCATGATATAGAATAGTTCGGTTAGTCAAGGAACGCTCTCTGTTAAACTCAGATAAAGCTCTTTTATATATTTTTATACAAACTTCTGCAACTGCTGTCAAACCATGGCTTATCTGGTTCATTTTTAACCGAAGTACCGATATGACAGGGACATGCACAATTTATAACTTTTCTGTTGGAAATACAATATTTATCAAACAATGTACGTGTACATGAAACAAAATTTTCAGACATATATCGACACTTTCTCTTGAGTTAACAAGCGATTCAACACAGCTATGTATTAAAAATCTGGCGTCAGATATTTCATTCGTAACGTTACTACTGGCATCATTTGACCAATGCACATTTGTCACAGTGGTATACGTATCATTACCCCGACAACAGTTACATTGAGAACTATTTGATGATAAACCATCTAAAACAAGGAATATTGGTGCATGATCGGAGTATTCCGTAAAGCTACCTACTTCAAAACTTTTAATAGATGACATCGAACCATTATCTGTCAATGCATAATCTATAACAGAACAGCCATTTGAATTCAAAAATGTTAATTTACCATCCAGATCGCCCGAGGTACGACCATTTATAATTTGAACTCCCGTTGTTTTACATAGATGTAGTAAATGACGACCAACAGTATTTACTTGTTGGTCCTCTGAAGTACGTGTAACTGTACATGGATCACGAGGATATAACTAATAAACCCATCAAGCTGACGTTGAATGCTATCATGCAACGAGTCAATAGGTATAAAGTTCGGATCTGTGCCGGTCCTACTGTTAAGATCGCCCATTACAAAAACCTTTCCTAATAAACTATAAGAGCCGATGCTGTTCTCAAGTACCAGGAATATATCCTCTTCGTACGAACGATAAAATACAGAACCTTCGGGAGGTAGATATACAAGCGATAAATAAACACTTTTCTGGTCAGGAAATAGTTTACCATCAATTTTTACCAATACAATACTGTCTAAAAGCACAGCCTCTAGAGTAATATAATCGTGCAGCCATGACTTATATAAACATACCAATCCACCCCCTTTACAATTTGATCTAATAACAGGTTTAAAGCATTTTAAAACCGTTTACATTGAGCTCATCCGTATCGCCTAACCAACATTCTGTTAGACAAACAATATCTGCTTCTCCAAATGTAGTACAGAAATCAGTGTTCTAGACTTTATTTATCAACCCCCTCTGAACGTTCCAACAACAAAGACGAATAGAGGTATTGGCCTCCTCTAACCGCTAATCGACCGATTTGACGCGAGTCTCATCGCGATCTGATGATTGTCCATGATTAGGCATGGGAGCATCCATAGGGCTGACGACTCGTAGAACCCTTCTGCTGACTTTGTTCGCCCTTGTCTGACCTGCCACCATCATTGTTGTCCTGGCGATCTGTGTCGGAACTTGCTTTGGAACCTGGCGAGCGCGGCGTGGAGGATTTCCGACGTCGCTTGGCGTCACGTCGGTCACTATAGTATGTACCAGAACTAGGTTGATCTGCTGCTACCGGCTCTTCACCAATGTATAGAACTCCATCCACATACATTTTATCTCTCACAAATTTAACTTTGTGGTTGAGCCTACGAAGCCGTTTTGCAACTGGATAAAGTTTCTTGCGGATTTCTTCCACAGCGGACGGAAACTGCTCATTTACGCCGTAACGAGTGCCTCTAAGGAGGTAAGTACGAGATAGAACTAAGCTATGCTGACTCTGGTATAAGAATCTGGCTACGATAGGACGGGGCCTGTCATGTTTTCGTTTACCAAATCGATGAACATTTCCAAACTCAACATCTTGAATATCAAGTTCATTATACAGAAACGATCGAATTAGTGCCTCTGTGTCCTCTTGCACGTTCTCACTCAATCCGGTGAAGACGAGGTTGGCCTTCATGGAGCGACATTGGAGGTCCGTTACTATTGACCTCAGCTCCTCTCTATCATTGCACGCCTTGTCTAATTCTAAAGCCATGGCCACAGAATCCGACCTCTCTACTTGGGTTTTGAGCTCACTGATATCATTACTATGCTTATCCGTCCTAGCCTTCACTGAATCAAACATTTGACCAATCGCTTCAGCACTGTGCTCTAGATCTCGAGTTTTACAACTTAATGTCCCAAACTTTTCTTCAATATCACGCACGCGGGATGATAATAAGGTGAGGTCATGTTGAACTTTGTCTATTTTATCGACTTGTTCCTCAATGTGCTTGAGTCTATTTTCTATTCGTGTCATAAAATGAGCAATGTCCAAATTACTAACATCAGTGTCTCTTGAAGCTCCCTCAAACAAAACCTTATGGGCATCGCCGATAACATTGGATGTTGGTTTATCAGTCATTTCGTGATAGAGCGCGTCAGCAGAGCGTGACGAGTTATGGTCGTGGGTCGCTCTTGTTTTATTTTTCAAGACATTTTATAGTACATTACATAATACAGGCATATACACATTCACTCCGACATACCATATACATTATACATGTATGTATAGTAATTGCAATCATACCGTCGACGATCTACACTGGACGCCGCCGATGATTTCTGATTGAACGGAGTGGTTATGATTACATACATACATTTATACATCTACTACATAGATTTTTACATTTTCTGGTTATTTTAACTTGATTATAGCAGTAGTTTTATTTTGGTTTTTTTTTTGTCTGTAAAAAACTGTTTAACATTTCTTGTTCTCTAAAATATATGTATTTGTAAGAGATTGAGTGCCAGCCAGGCGATATTGTGTATTATTACCATTTTTTTTACTTTTTTTTCCCGATAAAATGGGGGTAGCTAGCAGAGACTTTTGCATGATTATTCATGAAAATGCATATTCCAGGCAGCAATAGCAATTATGATGAACTCCTTGCTTAATTGTATGTCATAGGGACAATTATAAAATGCCACATTCAAGTTTTAAGTCTCCCTTTATTTAAGAAAATAGCAGAGTAATAGCCTAATCCTTCTCCATACACCAGGGGTTACTATTACTCAGGGGTTGGTTTGAAGTTGGGTGTCACTTTCTCTGTAATCTTGAAAGGAAGTCTATGCAGGACTCAGTTTTGAGGTCACCTGAGATGAAGTCTCCAGTGACCTAATCTAATTTTGCAGAGACCTTTCAAGGCCAAAGGTCAATCAAAATTGTGAATTATATGGTCCCCTAGGAACCTGAGGGTTGGGGCCAAAAGGGGTCAATTGGGCTAAAACTTCAACAATCTTCTTCTAAAATTCGAGAAATAATGGAATCAAATACTCTTCATAGATGGAATCATGTGGGGAAGGGGTCAAGTTTACTATAGTTTATTTAGGTAAAACACATTTTTGAGCATTATTTTGGTCATTTGTAATAGAAAATGAATCAGAATTATCAGTATGAAATGGTCAATGAATCATATTAACATATTTCCCATAACTGACCCCCAGGGGCCTGAGGGGTGGGGCTAAAATGGGTCAAATAGGATAGGCTTAAACTTCAAAAACCTTCATCTAAAATTGTGGAAATGGTAGAATCAAATACTCTTCATAGATGGAAAGGTCTTAAGGTCCTTTACAATAATTATGAATTATATATGAACCTTGGGGAGGGAGGGGTCAAATTTACTATAGTTTTTATAGGGAAAACACATTTTTGAACATTATTTGGTCATTTGTAATAGAAAATGAGTCAAATGTTGTCAGAATTATCAGTATGATATGGCCATTGAATCCTATTAACAAATTTTCCATGACTGACCCCCAGGGGCCTGAGGATTGGGTCCAAAAGGGGTTTCTTTTAATTCATAAATGTTTTTTAAAGATTTGAACCAACTTTGCAATGTTCTTTCTGTATCAGCACTCAGGTGACCATCAAGGCCTCTTGGGCCTCTTGTTTTCTTCTGAACTGCATCCAATTTTACTAAGAGATATTAGTCCATGGGTGGATATTACGTCAGTGATAGTAACCCCTGGAGTATTGAGGATGTAGCCAAAAATGATTTCTGCAAGCCTGTGATTGGTCAGTTTGTTTCTTCTGAAGTGGCTCCAAGTTACTATGAGATATTCCAAGAGTGGATATTACGTCAGTGATAGTTACCCATGGAGTTAGTATTGAGGATGTAGCTTAAAAGGATTTTTTCATTTTTTAATTACATTCCTTTATTGGTGTTTTTATAGACAATCAATTATGTTGTATCTTTCAGGTTAACTGCCAGTATATATTATACAATGAACTACCAAGGTTGTTTAAATAAATAACCTTGACCTTTATTCAAGGTCACAGGGGTCAAATAGACTAAAATCCTTAAATGACTTCAAGCTCAGGTATATTTTTAGGTCATCTGACCCGAAGGGTCAGGAAGATCTATTGTCATCATGCATCGTCCGTCATCGTGCGCCGTCTGCAGTCTGCAGTGCGAATCTTTTTCATTCAAATGAAAGGCCCAGGGTACTGATATTTGGCCTGTAGCATGCTGGGATGAAGGGCTACCAAGTTTGTTCAAATGAATGACCTTGACCTTCATTCAAGGTCACAGGGGTCAAATAGGCTAAAAGATTTTAAACAACTTCTTGTGAATAACTAAGAGGCCTAGAGATCTGATATTGGGTCTGTGGCATGCTAGAATAAATGGCTACCAAATTTGTTCAAACAGATGACCTTGACTTTCATTCAAGGTCACAGGGGTCAAATAGGCTAAAATCTTTAAATGACTTCATGTGAATAAATAAGTAGCCTAGAGACCTGATATTGGGCCTGTGATATGCAGAGATGAATGGCTACCAACTTTGTTCAAATGAAGGACAATGACCTTCATTCAAGGTCACAGGGGTCAAATAGGGTAAAATCTTTAAATGACCTCTTGTGAAGAGGCCTAGAGATCTGATATTGGGTCTGTCGCATGCTAGAATGAATGGCTACCAAGTTTGTTCAAATGAAGGACCTTGACCTTCACTCAAGGTCACAGGGGTCAAAAATGCTAAAATCTTTAAACGACTTCTTCTCAAGAACCAAAAGTCCTAGGGTACTCATATAGGGTCTGCGGCATGCTTGGATGAAGGGCTATAAAGTTTGTTCAAATAAATTATCTTGACCTTCATCAGGTCAAATAGGCTAAAAAATTTTAACGACTTCGTGTGAATAACTTAAAGGCCTATAGAGACCTGATATTGAGCCTGTAACATGAATGACTACCTTGAGACTGGAAATTGGATTTGCAGCATGGTGGGGATCAAGGGACCTTCATTCATGGTCTAATTCATTAAATATATCAGGACCTTCACTTCTTCTAATAAATGAGTTTTTTTTGGATTGCCTTATAACTGTGTGCCACTTCTTTATTCTTTGAGGTGTTGTATTGTGCCAATAGTCAGATGACCGTTAAGGCCCATCGGCCTCTCGTTCATAACCTAATAGAATTGGTCCCGTTTAAGGGTAACAACAAGAGTTATCTTCCCTTTCTCTTCTCTTCATTTCATCCGCGACACTCCTTCAGGTGTCGCCCAACTAGTAACAAATTGGATGGTCAATTTGTTCAGTACCTTCTTGCATCAAAACAGCACCAACACCTACATCACTGGCGTCAACAAACAGTTTAAACTGTTTATTAAAATCTGGAGCAGTCAGAACTGGTGAGTTTGATAGTATGGCTTTCAATTTCTCAAAAGCAGACTTACATTCGTCTGACCAGACAAATTTGACATTTTTCTTTAACAAAGCAGTAAGTGGAGCTGCTATAACAGAGAAATTTTGACAAAATTTTCTGTAGTATCCAGCCATACCAAGAAATCTCATCAGCTCTCTCTTGCTTCCAGGAGTTGGAAAATCTATAATTGATTCTACTTTGGCCTGAACAGGTTTAACCTGCCCCTGTCCTACAACATGGCCTAAAAATTCAACAGTTGCATGACAAAATTCACATTTCAATAAGTTTACAGTCAATTTCATGGTAGTGAGTCTCTCGAAGAATTCACGAATCCCGCGTAGATGGTCTTCCCACGTGTCGTGGTAGTTGATGACGTCATCAATGTATCCATCACAGCCTTCCAGGTCTGATATCACGCTGTTAAGAAGACGTTGAAATGTTGCCGGGGCATTCTTCATACCAAACGGCATAACTTTGTACTGGTACAAACCTTGCGAGGTTACAAATGCCGACACTTCTTTAGCTCTTTCTGTTAATGGCACCTGCCAATATCCTTTCAACAGGTCAAACTTGCTTACGTACTTGGCTTTGCCAACTTTGTCAATACACGAGTCAACTCTTGGAATTGGATAAGAGTCTGTTTTACTGACAGAGTTTACTTTTCTGAAGTCAGTACAGAACCGGTATGTCTTGTCTGGCTTTGGCACCAGAACACATGGAGAGCTCCATTCACTTTTGCTTGGTTCAATAATATCATTGTCCAACATGTATTGAATTTCTTTCTTTAAGTGTTCTTCTTTCAAAGGATTGACACGGTAAGGATGTTGCTTGACAGGTGGCGCATCGTCTACATCCACGTCGTGATAGATAGCATCTGTTTTGCCTGGTGTATCCGGAAACAAATGTTTATACTCAAGTATCAAATCTTTAAGTTCATTGCGTTCTTTTTCCGATAGATGACATAGTTTCTTGTCCAAGTTCGCGAGCACATCTGAATTCCGTAACTTAACACCACAGTCTAAATCTACATCTTGTACACCACCATCTAAGTCTAATTTACAAATATCAGCTGTACTTTCACTTTGTGATGGTACAGAGGCCAAAGTAGCAATAGGTTGAGAGGTCTTGCTCTCTTCTCTATCTACATATTTCTTAAGCATATTAACATGACATAATTGAGTTTTCTTGCGCCTCCCTGGAGTTTGTACAATGTAGTTAACATCATCAACCTTTTTCTCAACAATATAAGGTCCAAAATATCTAGCTTGCAAAGGCTGACCCGGTATTGGTAATAGAGCCAAAATTTTGTCACCTGGATCAAAACTTCTTGCACGGGCATCTTTATCATACCATGTTTTCATTTTGGTTTGAGAAACGGCCAAATTTTCTTTTGCCAATTCACATGCCCTTGTCAACCTTTGTTTAAAGTTAGACACATACTCTAAGAGATTCACTTTAGAATCTTCGTCCAGAATTTTGTCTTTCAAAATTTTCAAAGGACCACGTACAGTGTGTCCAAACACAAGTTCAAAGGGACTGAAGCCAAGAGATTCTTGTACAGATTCTCTAACGCCAAACAACAACATGTGTATACCTTCGTCCCAATCTCTTTTGTTTTCAAAACAATAAGATCTCATCATATTCTTCAATGTCTGATGAAAACGTTCTAAAGCACCCTGAGACTCTGGATGATAAGCACTAGACTTATACTGCTTGATCTGGAGCTGGTACATAACTTGTTGAAAAATACCAGACATGAAATTCGAACCTTGGTCCGATTGGACAGCTTTTGGAAGACCAACCAATGTAAAGAATTTAACCAAAGCCTTGACTATGTTAGGGGCTTTAATATTCCTGAGTGGAATGGCTTCAGGAAAGCGTGTGGAAGCACACATAATAGTTAAAAGATACTCATTCCCAGACTTAGTTTTGGGTAGAGGACCTACACAGTCTATAATGACTCTACTAAATGGTTCCTCAAATGCTGGAATGGGATGCAAAGGTGCCACAGGGATTTTCTGATTAGGTTTCCCTACCACCTGACACGAATGACAAGACCTACAAAAATCAGCCACATCCCGTTTCAACTTGGGCCAAAAGAAGTGATCTAAGATCCTGTTATAAGTCTTGGTCACACCTAAATGCCCTGCCATAGGTACGTCATGAGACAAACTTAGAATATCTTGCCTATACCTCGGTGGGACAACTATTTGATTGACAACCTTCCAGTCTTCCTCGGGAGACACATCAGGGGGGCGCCACTTGCGCATCAACACGCCTGACTTACGGAAGTAACAAACTGGGACTTTCTCAGCCTCTTCCTCACTCAAAGCCCGATTACACAGTAAGGAGATTTCAGGATCTTTTTCCTGTTCTACTATAAGCTCCTCTCTAGACAAAGATGATTTGCTCATCATGTCAGACAAAGAAGTACCCTTGTTAGGAACAACTCTATCACTATCAAAGTCTACAGGATTGCTCAAAAGATCACACTTGCTCCCGACATCCTCTATTATCATGAGCCAAGAAAGTGTCACCTAACCCTGGACTATAATGATCCTCAACTACTGCAACATCAGAAACCTTCTTACTCATTGAACGAGTTACAGCACAAGAAGGGAAAATACCAGGAAATTCCTGTTGAATAGTCTCAGCATCATCTGTTTTATCAGGGATACTGGACACTAAGGGATCTACCCTAACTTTCTCTCCAGCCAAGTCATTGCCTAAAATGAGCGACACGCCCTCTATGGGAAGTTCCGGTCTAACACCAATGGTGACAGGCCCAGTAACCAAGTCTGACTTTAAATAAACACAATAGAGAGGCACATTAACAAAACCTAACTCTACACCTTGAAGCAAAACACTACTACCAGATGAGGTCTCCTCAGACAAAGGCACTACACCATCTAATATTAAAGAATGAGAAGCCCCAGTATCTCTCAAAATCTTCACAGGTTTCAAGTTGGTGATATCACTAGTAAGTGAAACAAAACCTTCAGAAATGAAGGGAGAGTACTTCTCCAAGACGCTATCAGACTCTGAGCTCCTAATTTCAACAGACACTTTAGAATCTTCCACAATATCACTAAGTTTCTGACTAGGCTTTGACATAGCTAACACAGAAGGAACTGACTGTTTACGCCTTTGCTCCTTACGCTGGAGAGAATAACATTCAGACATAGTATGCCCTACTTTCTTGCAGTAATTACAAACAGGACCAGAAGGAGACCCCACACCCGCCCTATGATCTGTTTTAGAATCAGACTTAGTCTTATCACCTAATTTAGGTTTGTCGTTAGAAGGGCCACTAAAGGTTGGGTTCCTAGGCTGACCAAATTCACTAGTACCTGTGGTACTGTTTTTGTCTTGAGAACTGTTTTTAACAAATGAGCCTTTGTGGGTGAGAGCGTAATCATCAGCCATTGTAGCTGCTTCACTAAGGGTTTCCACTTTTCTCTCATCTAAGTGAGTTTTTATGTTTATGTGGACACAACGTTTAAACTCCTCTATCAACAATAATTGCCTCAATTTACCGAAATCCTCATCAATTTCGTTAGAATCACGCCACCTATTAAACAATTGTTCTTTTTCTCTGGCAAATTCTACATGAGTTTGTTCATCTCTCTTTCTCGAGTTTCAAAATTTCTGGCGGTAAGCCTCAGGAACTAACTCATAAGCTTTCAAAATAGCTTTCTTGACTACTTGGTAATTTGAAATGTCATCAACAGATAAAGAAGAATAAATGTCTCTAGCTTTACCAATCAGGACACTCTGAAGAAGCATTGTAAGCTTATCTTCAGGTCATTTCATACTATCAGCTATTTTCTCAAAATGCAGAAAATACTTGTCAACTTCTTTCTCTTGAAAAGGAGGAACTAACCTAATATTTCTACTGACATCAAAACCTCTGTTTCCTTGTAAACCCCTAAAAGCTAGATTACTTGAACCGTCTTGAGAAGCTAGTTCTAATTCTTTCATTCTAAGTTCTGTTTCAGCTTGAATTTTTTGCTTCTCTAGCTCTAACATCTGATCTCTCTCTTTTTCTTTTAATTCTTTCTCAATTTCTTTTTCTCTTAACTCCTTTTCTATTTCTCTTTCTCTCATTTCTTTCTCTTTATCTATCTCCATTTGTCTTAGTTTCATTTCATGTTCAAGTTCCATTTGTCTAATTTGAATTTCTGAACTGACTGTTTCCTCTATACTATCTAATGCACTAGAGTCAAATTTGCCATTGTCAACAAAATATCTTATAATTACATTCCTAATTTCAGCTTTCCTCAAATTAGTTTTGATAGTAAGGCCTAAATGTTTACCCAATAACCGTAAATCCTTCTTACTAACTTGCAAAAGAACTTCCAGGGATGGCGCTTTAACAAACTGTTCTACCTGCATAGTAGTCATATTTATCTAGCTGTTGGTTTCAAATGTAAACTCAAAGTTTGTACACAAATTTTGAAAATTTGTTAATTAATTTTTCAAAGTTAGATTTCACAAATTGAATATCGATCCCGGACGAGCCCCCAATTCCTGTTACATGAACGAATAACAGAAATGAGAAACCAGCAGCTAAATTCAAAACACAATTTAATTATATATACAATATTATACAGAGATGGATTACAATGTCTAAAGTAATTGGTGGTGGTACAAGACTAGTACGATGATTTAAAGTGTTACTTATCTGTATGCGAATGTCCTGGTATAATCCTTGATCCTTCCAGGTTTCAAATTAACAATAATCACAAATCCACAAGGAAATTGAATGTCCACCGATGATTTGTAAAGTTCCAGGCAATATGAATAAATCCACACAAAGTGTTGTAATAATCCACAGATAAAGTCACAATAGCTCTCCCAATAGAATCTTATATGGCGCTGTACAATTCTTGATATGTCTTATTACAGGTCTCATTACAGTTCTGATTAGCCTTGGGCAGCTGGAGTATATATAGCTTAACCCTAATTCAAGAATATTGGAGAACCTTCTACTTCTAGAAATATCTAACTAAAAGCAGTAAACAAATAAACACACATAACTTTCTGGAAATAGATCATTCTAGATCTCTACTTAAAATCAACATGTTTACAAACATATTTGTTTATATATGATTATATTCTAGAAAGTTCTATAACCTAGACTAATGATATGACCTTTATAGGATGTATTGATACAAAAAGCTATAGGAGTTATCTCCCTTATCTCATAACTACATGTATTTAGTGTCATACATAACAATTGGTAATACCATTTGTTACGTTCTAACACATTAACGTTAGATGGTGTTTAGGATTTGTAACAAACCAAATAATACAATTGCTGACTGGAATTCCTTATCAACTTCAGTAGCAATGTACATTGTATTTACTGTGTAATCTCTGTTATATTAAAGAAATATACATACATTACAAGTATTGCCAACTCACCCGATTTCCCCGGGTTGACCCTTTTTTTTAGACATTTTAGAATGCATAACCCTATTGACCCGGCGGTCATAACGTTATGATACTCACGTGTATGTAATCATGTAACCAGCAATAAATTGCATGCCACCTCCCGGAGTCAAATGCACTCAACCTTTGAGAACAGGAATGGATGCGCAATAATATGAGGCCAATATCTGGGCCTAAATATGCAAGCAAATCTAAAATGGGACACTCATGATCAAATTCGAGAAATCTGTAATAAAGCCATTTCCACTCAGGCTTCCAGTGGCG
The DNA here is from genome assembly GCF_041381155.1 of Argopecten irradians. Taxonomy (NCBI): domain Eukaryota; kingdom Metazoa; phylum Mollusca; class Bivalvia; order Pectinida; family Pectinidae; genus Argopecten; species Argopecten irradians. The sequence continues at coordinate 58,583,407 of NC_091135.1, forward strand.
TAGCTACCATACATACTTATGCTTTTTCCCTTTCAAGTCGGTTCAACTTATTCAAAAAATAGTTTAACACATTCTGATAATTTTACCAAAATAAGGCAAATAAATATAAATAATTAACTTTATGAACATTGCACAGGATATACAATTTTAGTAAAAAATAGAAAAAGAAGACTTACAGAAGTAGAAGAATTTCCTCCTAGACAAATCCAAATTTCACAAAATGTCTGAGAGACCAAAACACAACTACTCATTAAACTCTCTCTGTGAACTGCCCACAGACAAAGGAAAGTCCTCCAAAGATTTTTGGAGGGAAAGTTTGACCAATAAAAACATACATTATTATATCTATAAACCAATAAAATCAATAAAAACAATCAGCTGACCAGCCAGGTAAGTCACCTGACTGGTACCTATCCACACCTATAGACAAAGAATGTGCTCATCCATCCATGCACTCTCTCACTCTTAACTTATAACTATTCATAAATACACTAATACTAATAAAATAAACTAATTAATTACTTAATTAATTACATAATTGATTACCCTGCCACACTAAGGCCCTTTAATCCGAAGGCCCAATAGTCCGAAGGCCCGTTAGTCCGAAAATTAGTAAATATTGCAAGTTATAAAGTTGTTATAATTAATGTACAGTTGTATTTTCATGAAAACATTTTTCTGCACTGCTTGTTGCCATTTCTTCATGGAGCATTGCAAGGTCAAAATTACATAAAAAGAAAAATAATAATAATAAAAAAGTTTATATGTTATTAGCTCACCTGGCCCGAAGGGCCGGTGAGCTTATGTCATAGCAGGCGTCCGTCGTCCGTCCGTCCGTCAACATTTCCTTTAAATCACTACTAGTCATAGAGTTCTGCATGGATTGTAACCAAATTTGGCCACAAACATCCTTGGGGGGAAAGAGAACAGAACTTTTATAAATTTTGGCTCTGACCCCCCAGAGGCAGGAGGGGCGGGGCCCATTAGGGGAAATATAGGCAAATCCTATAAATCGCTACTTGTCCTAGAGTTCTTCATGGATTGTGATCAAATTTGGCCACAAACATCCTTGGAGGAAGGGGAACAGAACTTGTATAAATTTTGGCTCTGACCCCCTGGGGGCAGGAGGGGCGGGGCCCAATAAGGGAAATAGAGGTAAATCTTATAAATTGCTACTAGTCATAGAGTTCTACATGGATTGTAACCAAATTTGGTCACAAACATCCTTAGGGGAAGGGGAACAGAACTTGTATAAATTTTGGCTCTGGACCTCCGGGGGCAGGAGGGGCGGGGCCCAATAGGGGAAATAGAGGTAAATCCTTTAAATCGCTACTAGTCAAAGATTTCTACATGGATTGTAACCCAATTTGGCCACAAACATCCTTGGGGGAAGGGGAACAGAACTTGTATAAATTTTGGCTCTGGACCTCCGGGGGCAGGAGGGGCGGGGCCCAATAGGGGAAATAGAGGTAAATCCTTTAAATCGCTACTAGTCATAGAGTTCTACATGGATTGTAACCAAATTTGGCCACAAACATTCTTGGGGGAAGGGGAACAGAACTTGTATAAATTTTGGCTCTGACCCCCCAGGGGCAGGAGGGGCGGGGCCCATTAGGGGAAATATAGGCAAATCCTATAAATCGCTACTTGTCCTAGAGTTCTTCATGGATTGTGACCAAATTTGGCCACAAACATCCTTGGAGGAAGGGGAACAGAACTTGTATAAATTTTGGCTCTGACCCCCTGGGGGCAGGAGGGGCGGGGCCCAATAAGGGAAATAGAGGTAAATCTTATAAATTGCTACTTGTCCTAGAGTTCTACATGGATTGTAACCAAATTTGGCCACAAACATCCTTGGGGGAAGGGGGACAGAACTTGTATAAATTTTGGCTCTGACCCCCTGGGGGCAGGAGGGGCGGGGCCCAATAAGGGAAATAGGGGAAATAGAGGTAAATCCTTTAAATCGCTACTAGTCATAGAGTTCTACATGGATTGTAACCAAATTTGGCCACAAACATCCTTGGGGGAAGGGGAACAGAACTTGTATAAATTTTGGCTCTGGCCACCCGGGGGCAGGAGGGGCGGGGCCCAATAGGGGAAATAGAGGTAAATCCTTTAAATCGCTACTAGTCATAGAGTTCTACATGGATTGTAACCAAATTTGGCCACAAACATCCTTGGGGGAAGGGGAACAGAACTTGTATAAATTTTGGCTCTGGCCCTCCGGGGACAGGAGGGGTAGGGCCCAATAGGGGAAATAGAGGTAAATCCTTTAAATTGCTACTAGTCATAGAGTTCTACATGGATTGTAACCAAATTTGGCCACAAACATCCTTTGGGGAAGGGGAACAGAACTTGTATAAATTTTTGGCTCTGACCCCCCGGGGGCAGGAGGGGTGGGGCCCAATAGGGAAATTTGATGTTAATATTCAAATTTCTTCAGAAAAGAAACAATGAACCTGTATTCAGAACATTACTTTGCATTACAAACCAGGTGAGCGATACAGGCCCTCTGGGCCTCTTGTATTTTATAAGATATCTCACAAGCATACGTTAGAATTATCTTACAAATATACAAGCTTTAAGATGTCCGATTGACAGGCGATTGTGTATAAGCCTATGTACACTGTAATTTTAATGCATTAGAATTAACGTTGCTCCATGAATTAATGATGTATATAATCAAATCTTATCGAAAAATGACCTTTATTATACCTACATGTAAACAACATTCGCAACATTTTTCGTATGAAATCTATAGAGTCACATACATGAAAGTATAATACCTTAGCAAATTTACAACAAATCTTTTGCATCGAAAACTGTAATAAATGTTTGTTTCATTTCGAGAATTGTTCGCATATAAATTCCAGTTGTATTATCTGTTTTTCGGACTATCGGGCCTTTGGACTCGTGGGCCTTCGGACTAGCGGGCCTTAGGACAAATGGGCCTTCGGATTAATGGGCCTTAGGAGTAATGGGCATTCGGACTAACGGGCCTTCAGACTATTGGGCTGTAGGGATATAAGGCGGTCACCTTATAGAAGAGGTCTTTCCATGTTTCTTTGTATAGAACATTGGTACCTTAAATAGCTGCTATGTGGCCCATCTAAGATTTTTGTTAAATTGGATAAATTTTTTTATTCCTATAATGGATCTTTCGTATTTGACACAATGAGCGCCCAGGGTGTTTTAAAATTTGAAAAAAATGAAAAGAGGCTAATAAGATAAAATTACTGCAATCTATGCAGTTTTGGTCTTAATTTATGCCTGGCCAATGGAAATCAAGGCCTCAAAAAGGGTGAGGGGCGCTTATTGGGTCAATGTATGTTGGATTCCCTTTGTCCTTACACTCATGCATTTTGAAACCTATCTCAAAACAATTCATGGCTTTAATACGACCATCTTTGATTATAATGTCATTTCTGAGAAAGCACTGAAGGGATATCTTTTCTCAAATTTTACAGGTTATCTCCCCTAGTCCAAAGCAGACAGCAGCTGGTGGAAATTGGAAAATTGGAAAATATACAAGCATTTTGAATTTTGGTGAGCTTTCATGTACAATTTCTCCATGTTTTCCTATATTTCAACGGAAAAGTTAAAAAACTGAAAGCAGAGAAAATGTCCTCTTTCATTTAAGGCCCACTATCTTTCCGAAACAGCATGTAAAACGAGATCGATAATTTTGTGAAGTCGTAAACGTTATTACCTACATTTATTATCTGATCACCTTCTGAACATGTTAATTAGAATTAATAAAATGTTAATTTTCATAACTCAGGTCATCTCATGTTTCCCGCCATCATCCTAAATACCACACTATAGTTGACTATCACTGGGCCAAACAGCAAAACAGCGAAATGACTCTCCACTGTTTGCATATATTACGCAAGAAATCTTGCATAAGTTTGATGTTGTAACATCATCTTAGGCCATCGGTATATATTTTCTGATGTTATTAATGATATTTAAGAAACCTTTATATTTCTTTATATTTATATTTATAAGATTCTCCAATGCTGATGAATGGCATTTTAAGCCCACCATCATCAGATGGTGGGCTATTCAAATCGCCTTTCGTCCGTGGTCCGTCGTCCGTCCTTCCGTCCGTCCGTCCGTCCGTTAACAATTCTTGTTACCGCTATTTCTCAGAAAGTACTGAAGGGATCTTTCTCAAATTTCACATGTAGGTTCCCCTAGGGCCCTAGTTGTGCATATTGCATTTTGGGACCAATCGGTCAACAAGATGGCCAACTGGCGGCCATCTTGGATTTTGATAGTTAAAGTTTGTTACCGCTATTTCTCAGAAAGTACTGAAGGGATCTTTCTCAAATTTCATATGTAGGTTCTCCTAGGGCCCTAGTTGTGCATATTGCATTTTGGGACCAATCGGTCAACAAGATGGCCGACTGACGGCCATCTTGGATTTTGATAGTTAAAGTTTGTTACCGCTATTTCTCAGAAAGTACTGAAGGGATCTTTCTCAAATTTCATATGTAGGTTTCCCTAGAGCCCTAGTTATGCATATTGCATTTTGGGACCAATCAGTCAACAAAATGGCCGACTGACTGACGGCCATCTTGGATTTTGATAGTTAAAGTTTGTTACCGCTATTTCTCAGAAAGTACTGAAGGGATCTCTCTCAAATTTCATATGCATGTTCCCCTTGAACCCTAGTTGTGCATATTGCATTTTGGGAGCGATCGGTCAACAAGATAGCTGACCGACGGCCATCTTGGATTTTGATAGTTAAAGTTTGTTAACGCTATTTCTCAGAAAGTACTGAAGGGATCTCTCTCAAATTTCATATGCATGTTCCCCTTGAACCCTAGTTGTGCATATTGTATTTTGGGAGCGATCGGTCAACAAGATAGCTGACCGACGGCCATCTTGGATTTTGATAGTTAAAGTTTGTTACCGCTATTTCTCAGAAAGTACTAAAGGGATCTCTCTCAAATTTCATATGCATGTTCCCCTTGAACCCTAGTTGTGCATATTGCATTTTGGGAGCGATCGGTCAACAAGATAGCCGACCGACGGCCATCTTGGATTTTGATAGTTAAAGTTTGTTACCGCTATTTCTCAGAAAGTACTGAAGGGATCTTTCTCAAATTTCATGTGCAGGTTCCTGAAGGGGTCTTGTGCATTTTCGGACTTATCGGTCATCAAGATGATCGACTAGTAGCCATCTTTGATTTTAATAATTGAAGTTTATTACTGTTACATATCTCAGAAAGTACTGAAAGGATCTTTCTCAAGTTTCATATATAGCATGTAGTAAAAGTTTGAAAAGCAGGGAAAAGATCCCTCTTTCTGTTATCAGACATAGATCATTCTTTGGTGGGCGCCAAGATCCCTCTGGGATCTCTTGTTAGATCATCTGATCTTCATTTAAGGTCACAGTAGTCAAATAGGCTAAAATCTTTAAACAACTTCTTATAAATAACTAAAAGGCCTAGAAACATGATATTGAGCCTGTGACATGCAGAGAAGAATGGCTACCAAGTTTGTTCAAAAGAATGCATGACCTTGACCTTCATTCAAGGTTACCGGAGCCACATAGGCTAAAATATTTAAACAATTTCTTGTGAATAAAGAGGCCTAGAGACTTGCCGTGCGTTCCATTTGCAGATACAACTGGAATGAACCCGCTGTATCTGTAATGGAATGCGCTGTACCAACCGAACTGAACTGGTACAAGTGGTTCGTTTTCAGAAGCGTATCACTTGTATCCAAGATGGCGGACCGAGATTCTTCATTTGTCACCGGAATGTTTTCTTTGTTGAAAACAAGGCAGAGCGTATTTATATCCGATAAAATTACATGGATTGTTTATTTCAATGTGTGCTGAAACTATTTCGGTATTATTTTGATATCCATTTCATTGTTAACACTGAAAATATTTATCTTTTATATTCGAAGCGTATCTTTCATATGGGTGCCGCCATCATGAAAAAATCCAAACGCTTTCCATTTGGTGGTGCCGTATCACTTTGGTGCAACTGGTACGAATCCGCAAATGGAACGCACGGATGATATTGGGCATGTGACATGCTGAGATGAATGGCTGCTAAGTCTGTTCAAATGAATTGCCTTGACCAACCAAGGTCACAGGGGTCAAATAGGCTAAAATCTTTAAACGGCTTCTTGTAAATAAGTAAGAGTCCTACCAGAAACATATATACATAGAGATTGGCAACTCCGCCATTTTTACGATCGGCAGATGTACCTCTGTATGTGCTTAGGGGTTTTTAGATAAACTCTTAAACAGTTAAATACAACAAAATAAATTTGATATGTTATAAACGTTAACTAATTTTCAGATGGTTTGAGTACGATTTTGGATAGAAAATTTTTTTTTAACTTATATTTTAATAAAATAAAATGCACTTCCGATTTTGAATGTCTGATTTTCGAAAAACCAGGTAAAATTGCTCATTTTCATGCTTTCAAAAATCATATTAAATAACATCAATCGAGAAAACTGGTCACATCAAACAATGATATAATGTTTAAACCTTGAGTTGATACAAAAATATTATGTTTAAAACAATATACTTAAAAGTAGTTAGCCAAGGGGAAATGCCTATAAACCAGAGGTCCCGGTGCCTGTCAACAAAGACAAAGAAGGAGTTTCCAATCTCTATGTATATATGTTTCTGGTCCTAAAGACTGGATATTGGACTTGTAGCATTGATGGGGACCAAGGGACCTTCATCCATAGTCTAATTCATCAAATATATCAGAACCTGAACTTCTTTTATTAAAAGAGTTCTTTGTATTGCCTTAATTGTTTTCCACTACTATATTCTTTGAGATGTTGTATTGTGCCAATAGTCAGATGACCGTTAAGGCCCCTGGGCCTCTTGTTTCTCTATCAAAAGCAGGAGCAGATGTTTAGGATTTTCTTCAGTTGCAAAAGTTACTTACTTTACACCATTACCACCATGGGAAAGTTTGAGCTTCTAATTTTACTTCAAAATAAAAATATTAAAAATAATTAATTACGCCCCGAAAAAATTCTGTTGCACTATGTCCTATATGGAATGAAATACTGATTGTACATGCATCAAAAGCAAAATAAATAATTTTATATTATATTTTGTGTTAATTAGACATATATAGACATGATTAAACACCAGTTACTACCGGTATTCAAATGATGAGTATTGTTTATGTTCTGTCGGCAGTGGAGCATATTTATAAGAACATTTGACTGATATATATATCATTCAATGGTGGGTGCCCTGATGGGATTTCTTGATGAGTGATTGCAGGGACTATAAAAGGACAATAGGTATAAACATTTACCCCTTAGATGCAGACTTAGATGCAATAGTCTACCATTGTCAGGCATTCGCCATCTGTCAACGTTTCCTATAAATTCCTGCTTCAGTTATACATGTAAGAGCTTTGGATGGATTTAAACTGATAAGGTCACAAAGACCTTTGGGCGAATGGAACCAGATTTTGTCCCTCCAAATATGTCCCATAAAGAAAAAAGGAAATATGGATTCCTTTAGTTCTTAGCACATGTACAATACAGAACATTTTAGCCTAATTTTGCTCAAAACATAATTGAGGATGATGATAACCTTTCTGCTTCCCCTCACCCACGGGTCTAAATAGTTCCTCACCCACAGGTCTAAATAGTGGCATGTGTATGACCCCTTTCTTTTCATCGTAATAGAAACACTTCAAGGGACACCTAGCAATGCTACATCTTCATTTCCACATTGCATGTTGTTACATTAAAAGTACAACATAAAATTTGTTGAAGAAATCTCTTTATTTTATAAAATGAGATTCAGTTTCGTGAAAAATGAAAGTAGATCAATGTGAAATAAGTGAATTTTCTTCTGTAGAAAAGCAGATAGTAGTGCAAATAGTACCCATGTGTGCAGCCAATCAGAATCCAATATTCTGTCACATGATGCACTATCCATATTTACTGGTCATCTCTCTTAATCCATTTGAGTGATGGAGGCCACTTGAGCCTTTTGTATTTAGACACAATATGTGCATTGTATTTGAAATCAAATTTTACAAAACAAAACATTACAGTACTAATGCAGATGATCATAAGGATACTACAGTACTTACATGCATGCTTGAGTGATCATAAGGATATCCTTTGTCTATTACAGATAACTTACAGTACTATGCTTGATGATCATAAGGATATCCTTTTGTCTATTACAGATACTTACAGTACTAATGCTTGATGATCATAAGGATATCCTTTTGTCTATTACAGATACTTACAGTACTAATGCTTGATGATGATAAGGATATCCTTTTGTCTATTACAGATACTTACAGTACTAATTCTGATCATAAGGATATCCTTTTGTCTATTACAGATACTTACAGTACTAATGCTTGAATGATCATAAGGATATCCTTTTGTCTATTACAGATACTTACAGTACTAATGCTGATCATAAGGATATCCTTTTGTCTATTACAGATACTTACAGTACTAATGCTGTGATCATAAGGATATCCTTTTGTCTATTACAGATACTTACAGTACTAATGCTTGAGTGATGATAAGGATATCCTTTTGTCTATTACAGATACTTACAGTACTAATGCTTGAGTGATGATAAGGATATCCTTTTGTCTATTACAGATACTTACAGTACTAATGCTGATCATAAGGATATCCTTTTGTCTATTACAGATACTTACAGTACTAATGCTTGAGTGATGATAAGGATATCCTTTTGTCTATTACAGATACTTACAGTACTAATGCTTGAGTGATCATAAGGATATCCTTTTGTCTATTACAGATACTTACAGTACTAATGCTGATCATAAGGATATCCTTTTGTCTATTACAGATACTTACAGTACTAATGCTTGAGTGATGATAAGGATATCCTTTTGTCTATTACAGATACTCAGTACTAATGCTGATGATCATAAGGATATCCTTTTGTCTATTACAGATACTTACAGTACTAATGCTGATCATAAGGATATCCTTTTGTCTATTACACATACTTACAGTACTAATGCTGAGTGATCATAAGGATATCCTTTTGTCTATTACAGATACTTACAGTACTAATGCTGAGTGATCATAAGGATATCCTTTTGTCTATTACAGATACTTACAGTACTAATGCTTGAGTGATCATAAGGATATCCTTTTGTCTATTACAGATACTTACAGTACTAATTGATCATAAGGATATCCTTTTGTCTATTACAGATACTTACAGTACTAATGCTTGAGTGATCATAAGGATATCCTTTTGTCTATTACAGATACTTACAGTACTAATGCTTGAGTGATATAAGGATATCCTTTTGTCTATTACAGATACTTACAGTACTAATGCTTGAGTGATCATAAGGATATCCTTTTGTCTATTACACATACTTACAGTACTAATGCATGAGTGATCATAAGGATATCCTTTTGTCTATTACAGATACTTACAGTACTAATGCTTGAGTGATCATAAGGATATCCTTTTGTCTATTACAGATACTTACAGTACTAATGCTTGAGTGATCATAAGGATATCCTTTTGTCTATTACAGATACTTACAGTACTAATGCTGAGTGATCATAAGGATATCCTTTTGTCTATTACAGATACTTACAGTACTAATGCTTGAGTGATCATAAGGATATCCTTTTGTCTATTACAGATACTTACAGTACTAATGCTTGAGTGATCATAAGGATATCCTTTTGTCTATTACAGATACTTACAGTACTAATGCTATGAGTGATATAAGGATATCCTTTTGTCTATTACAGATACTTACAGTACTAAGCTTGATCTAGGATATCCTTTTGTCTATTACAGATACTTACAGTACTAATGCTTGAGTGATCATAAGGATATCCTTTTGTCTATTACAGATACTTACAGTACTAATGCTTGAGTGATCATAAGGATATCCTTTTGTCTATTACAGATACTTACAGTACTAATGCATGAGTGATGATAAGGATATCCTTTTGTCTATTACAGATACTTACAGTACTAATGCTTGAGTGATGATAAGGATATCCTTTTGTCTATATATTACAGATACTTACAGTACTAATGCTTGAGTGATCATAAGGATATCCTTTTGTCTATTACAGATACTTACAGTACTAATGCTTGAGTGATCATAAGGATATCCTTTTGTCTATTACAGATACTTACAGTACTAATGCTTGAGTGATGATAAGGATATCCTTTTGTCTATTACAGATACTTACAGTACTAATGCTTGAGTGATGATAAGGATATCCTTTTGTCTATTACAGATACTTACAGTACTAATGCTGATCATAAGGATATCCTTTTGTCTATTACAGATACTTACAGTACTAATGCTGATCATAAGGATATCCTTTTGTCTATTACAGATACTTACAGTACTAATGCTTGAGTGATGATAAGGATATCCTTTTGTCTATTACAGATACTTACAGTACTAATGCTGATCATAAGGATATCCTTTTGTCTATTACAGATACTTACAGTACTAATGCTTGAGTGATGATAAGGATATCCTTTTGTCTATTACAGATACTTACAGTACTAATGCTTGAGTGATGATAAGGATATCCTTTTGTCTATTACAGATACTTACAGTACTAATGCTTGAGTGATGATAAGGATATCCTTTTGTCTATTACAGATACTTACAGTACTAATGCTGATCATAAGGATATCCTTTTGTCTATTACAGATACTTACAGTACTAATGCTTGAGTGATGATAAGGATATCCTTTTGTCTATTACAGATACTTACAGTACTAATGCTTGCTGATCATAAGGATATCCTTTTGTCTATTACAGATACTTACAGTACTAATGCTTGATATAAGGTGATACTACAGTACTAATGCTTGAGGATATAAGGATATCCTTTTGTCTATTACAGATACTTACAGTACTAATGCTTGAGTGATCATAAGGATATCCTTTTGTCTATTACAGATACTTACAGTACTAATGCTTGAGTGATCATAAGGATATCCTTTTGTCTATTACAGATACTTACAGTACTAATGCTTGAGTGATCATAAGGATATCCTTTTGTCTATTACAGATACTTACAGTACTAATGCTGATATAAGGATATCCTTTTGTCTATTACAGATACTTACAGTACTAATGCTTGAGTGATATAAGGATATCCTTTTGTCTATTACAGATACTTACAGTACTAATGCTTGAGTGATGATAAGGATATCCTTTTGTCTATTACAGATACTTACAGTACTTACATATCTTACAGTACTAATGCTTGAGTGATCATAAGGATATCCTTTTGTCTATTACAGATACTTACAGTACTAATGCTTGAGTGATCATAAGGATATCCTTTTGTCTATTACAGATACTTACAGTACTAATGCTTGAGTGATCATAAGGATATCCTTTTGTCTATTACAGATACTTACAGTACTAATGCTTGAGTGATCATAAGGATATCCTTTTGTCTATTACAGATACTTACAGTACTAATGCTTGAGTGATCATAAGGATATCCTTTTGTCTATTACAGATACTTACAGTACTAATGCTTGAGTGATATAAGGATATCCTTTTGTCTATTACAGATACTTACAGTACTAATGCTTGAGTGATCATAAGGATATCCTTTTGTCTATTACAGATACTTACAGTACTAATGCTTGAGTGATCATAAGGATATCCTTTTGTCTATTACAGATACTTACAGTACTAATGCTTGAGTGATCATAAGGATATCCTTTTGTCTATTACAGATACTTACAGTACTAATGCTTGAGTGATGATAAGGATATCCTTTTGTCTATTACAGATACTTACAGTACTAATGCTTGAGTGATCATAAGGATATCCTTTTGTCTATTACAGATACTTACAGTACTAATGCTGTACTAATGCTTGAGTGATGATAAGGATATCCTTTTGTCTATTACAGATACTTACAGTACTAATGCTGATCATAAGGATATCCTTTTGTCTATTACAGATACTTACAGTACTAATGCTGATCATAAGGATATCCTTTTGTCTATTACAGATACTTACAGTACTAATGCTTGAGTGATCATAAGGATATCCTTTTGTCTATTACAGATACTTACAGTACTAATGCTGATCATAAGGATATCCTTTTGTCTATTACAGATACTTACAGTACTAATGCTTGAGTGATGATAAGGATATCCTTTTGTCTATTACAGATACTTACAGTACTAATGCTTGAGTGATGATAAGGATATCCTTTTGTCTATTACAGATACTTACAGTACTAATGCTTGAGTGATCATAAGGATATCCTTTTGTCTATTACAGATACTTACAGTACTAATGCTGATCATAAGGATATCCTTTTGTCTATTACAGATACTTACAGTACTAATGCTTGAGTGATCATAAGGATATCCTTTTGTCTATTACAGATACTTACAGTACTAATGCTTGAGTGATCATAAGGATATCCTTTTGTCTATTACAGATACTTACAGTACTAATGCTTGAGTGATGATAAGGATATCCTTTTGTCTATTACACATACTTACAGTACTAATGCTTAAGTAATAATGATCATAAGGATATCCTTTTGTCTATTACAGATACTTACAGTACTAATGCTTGAGTGATGATAAGGATATCCTTTTGTCTATTACAGATACTTACAGTACTAATGCATGAGTGATGATAAGGATATCCTTTTGTCTATTACAGATACTTACAGTACTAATGCATGAGTGATGATAAGGATATCCTTTTGTCTATTACAGATACTTACAGTACTAATGATCATAAGGATATCCTTTTGTCTATTACGATACTTACAGACTAATGCTGATGATATAAGGATATCCTTTTGTCTATTACAGATACTTACAGTACTAATGCTTGAGTGATGATAAGGATATCCTTTTGTCTATTACAGATACTTACAGTACTAATGCTTGAGTGATCATAAGGATATCCTTTTGTCTATTACAGATACTTACAGTACTAATGCATGAGTGATGATAAGGATATCCTTTTGTCTATTACAGATACTTACAGTACTAATGCTGATGATAAGGATATCCTTTTGTCTATTACAGATACTTACAGTACTAATGCTTGAGTGATCATAAGGATATCCTTTTGTCTATTACAGATACTTACAGTACTAATGCTTGAGTGATGATAAGGATTATCCTTTTGTCTATTACAGATACTTACAGTACTAATGCTTGAGTGATCATAAGGATATCCTTTTGTCTATTACAGATACTTACAGTACTAATGTGATCATAAGGATATCCTTTTGTCTATTACAGATACTTACAGTACTAATGCTGATGATATAAGGATATCCTTTTGTCTATTACAGATACTTACAGTACTAATGCTTGAGTGATCATAAGGATATCCTTTTGTCTATTACAGATACTTACAGTACTAATGCTTGAGTGATGATAAGGATATCCTTTTGTCTATTACAGATACTTACAGTACTAATGCTTGAGTGATGATAAGGATATCCTTTTGTCTATTACAGATACTTACAGTACTAATGCTTGAGTGATCATAAGGATATCCTTTTGTCTATTACAGATACTTACAGTACTAATGCTGAGTGATCATAAGGATATCCTTTTGTCTATTACAGATACTTACAGTACTAATGCTGATCATAAGGATATCCTTTTGTCTATTACAGATACTTACAGTACTAATGCTTGAGTGATGATAAGGATATCCTTTTGTCTATTACAGATGCTTACAGTACTAATGCTGATCATAAGGATATCCTTTTGTCTATTACAGATACTTACAGTACTAATGCTGAGTGATCATAAGGATATCCTTTTGTCTTTGTCTATACTACAGGATATTTTGTCTATTACAGATACTTACAGTACTAATGCGTGATGATAAGGATATCCTTTTGTCTATTACAGATACTTACAGTACTAATGCTGAGTGATCATAAGGATATCCTTTTGTCTATTACAGATACTTACAGTACTAATGCTTGAGTGATGATAAGGATATCCTTTTGTCTATTACAGATACTTACAGTACTAAATGAGTGATGATAAGGATATCCTTTTGTCTATTACAGATACTTACAGTACTAATGCTGATCATAAGGATATCCTTTTGTCTATTACAGATACTTACAGTACTAATGCTTGAGTGATCATAAGGATATCCTTTTGTCTATTACAGATACTTACAGTACTAATGCTTGAGTGATGATAAGGATATCCTTTTGTCTATTACAGATACTTACAGTACTAATGCTTGAGTGATGATAAGGATATCCTTTTGTCTATTACAGATACTTACAGTACTAATGCTTGAGTGATCATAAGGATATCCTTTTGTCTATTACAGATACTTACAGTACTAATGCTTGAGTGATCATAAGGATATCCTTTTGTCTATTACAGATACTTACAGTACTAATGCTGAGTGATCATAAGGATATCCTTTTGTCTATTACAGATACTTACAGTACTAATGCTGAGTGATCATAAGGATATCCTTTTGTCTATTACAGATACTTACAGTACTAATGCTTGAGTGATGATAAGGATATCCTTTTGTCTATTACAGATACTTACAGTACTAATGCTTGAGTGATGATAAGGATATCCTTTTGTCTATTACAGATACTTACAGTACTAATGCTTGAGTGATGATAAGGATATCCTTTTGTCTATTACAGATACTTACAGTACTAATGCTTGAGTGATGATAAGGATATCCTTTTGTCTATTACAGATACTTACAGTACTAATGCTTGAGTGATGATAAGGATATCCTTTTGTCTATTACAGATACTTACAGTACTAATGCTGAGTGATATAAGGATATCCTTTTGTCTATTACAGATACTTACAGTACTAATGCTGAGTGATCATAAGGATATCCTTTTGTCTATTACAGATACTTACAGTACTAATGCTTGAGTGATCATAAGGATATCCTTTTGTCTATTACAGATACTTACAGTACTAATGCTTGAGTGATGATAAGGATATCCTTTTGTCTATTACAGATACTTACAGTACTAATGCATGAGTGATGATAAGGATATCCTTTTGTCTATTACAGATACTTACAGTACTAATGCTGATCATAAGGATATCCTTTTGTCTATTACAGATACTTACAGTACTAATGCTTGAGTGATCATAAGGATATCCTTTTGTCTATTACAGATACTTACAGTACTAATGCTTGAGTGATGATAAGGATATCCTTTTGTCTATTACAGATACTTACAGTACTAATGCTTGAGTGATCATAAGGATATCCTTTTGTCTATTACAGATACTTACAGTACTAATGCTTGAGTGATCATAAGGATATCCTTTTGTCTATTACAGATACTTACAGTACTAATGCTTGAATGATCATAAGGATATCCTTTTGTCTATTACAGATACTTACAGTACTAATGCTTGAGTGATCATAAGGATATCCTTTTGTCTATTACAGATACTTACAGTACTAATGCTTGAGTGATCATAAGGATATCCTTTTGTCTATTACAGATACTTACAGTACTAATGCTGATCATAAGGATATCCTTTTGTCTATTACAGATACTTACAGTACTAATGCTTGAGTGATCATAAGGATATCCTTTTGTCTATTACAGATACTTACAGTACTAATGCTTGAGTGATCATAAGGATATCCTTTTGTCTATTACAGATACTTACAGTACTAATGCTGATCATAAGGATATCCTTTTGTCTATTACAGATACTTACAGTACTAATGCTTGAGTGATCATAAGGATATCCTTTTGTCTATTACAGATACTTACAGTACAATTGACATAAGGTATCCTTTTGTCTATTACGATACTTACAGTACTAATGCTTGATGATCATAAGGATATCCTTTTGTCTATTACAGATACTTACAGTACTAATGCTTGAATGATCATAAGGATATCCTTTTGTCTATTACAGATACTTACAGTACTAATGCTTGAGTGATCATAAGGATATCCTTTTGTCTATTACAGATACTTACAGTACTAATGCTTGAGTGATGATAAGGATATCCTTTTGTCTATTACAGATACTTACAGTACTAATGCTTGAGTGATGATAAGGATATCCTTTTGTCTATTACGATATTAAGTACTTTGTCTATACTTACAGTACTAATGCTTGAGTGATCATAAGGATATCCTTTTGTCTATTACAGATACTTACAGTACTAATGCTTGAGTGATCATAAGGATATCCTTTTGTCTATTACAGATACTTACAGTACTAATGCTTGAGTGATCATAAGGATATCCTTTTGTCTATTACAGATACTTACAGTACTAATGCTTGAGTGATGATAAGGATATCCTTTTGTCTATTACAGATACTTACAGTACTAATGCTTGAGTGATGATAAGGATATCCTTTTGTCTATTACAGATACTTACAGTACTAATGCTTGAGTGATGATAAGGATATCCTTTTGTCTATTACAGATACTTACAGTACTAATGCTGATCATAAGGATATCCTTTTGTCTATTACAGATACTTACAGTACTAATGCTTGAGTGATGATAAGGATATCCTTTTGTCTATTACAGATACTTACAGTACTAATGCTGATCATAAGGATATCCTTTTGTCTATTACAGATACTTACAGTACTAATGCTGATCATAAGGATATCCTTTTGTCTATTACAGATACTTACAGTACTAATGCTTGAGTGATGATAAGGATATCCTTTTGTCTATTACAGATACTTACAGCTTGAGTGATGATAAGGATATCCTTTTGTCTATTACAGATACTTACAGTACTAATGCTTGAGTGATGATAAGGATATCCTTTTGTCTATTACAGATACTTACAGTACTAATGCTTGAGTGATCATAAGGATATCCTTTTGTCTATTACAGATACTTACAGTACTAATGCTGATATATTAAAGGATATCCTTTTGTCTATTACGCATACTTACAGTACTAATGCTGCTGATCATAAGGATATCCTTTTGTCTATTACAGATACTTACAGTACTAATGCTTGAGTGATGATAAGGATATCCTTTTGTCTATTACACATACTTACAGTACTAATGCTGATCATAAGGATATCCTTTTTTCTATTACACATACTTACAGTACTAATGCTGATCATAAGGATATCCATTTGTCTATTACAGATACTTACAGTACTAATGCTTGAGTGATGATAAGGATATCCTTTTGTCTATTACAGATATTAGTCAGTGGACCATGGTGTGCACTTACATCTCTGGGATCTTGTATCATTGACACGTCCTTGTGATGATTCCAGCATTTGGGGATGGAGACAGAATACAGTTAATACAGAGTTTTCATTGGTAAGGAAGAACTTATAAAAATCTCAACGATAGCCTTGTAATTTGCAAGCACATACATCTTGACAAACATGCTGTTTATTTAACTAATGTAGAATGATTTGAATCATTTTTTTGGTTGTCCTCATTGTCACTGAAAAGAAGGATATTAATTGAGTTTGTCTGTATTCCTTTTGTTCTCTAAAAACCATTTGATATTTTAGGCCTATTAAATTGGCTTACAATTTTCATCCTTGCTTATAATATATGCATACTGCTTATAGTACATGCAATTATGAACCTTCAAATCTGATTGGCTGATTTATTTCCAACTAAATTTCGTATATATTTAAATTTTAAGGAAACCATGTAACACTTAATGTATAAAGAGGTTTATAATTACAAGTCCCTGTTTTATCCCATTTATTCTCAAATACTAAAAAGCTGTCAAAAGACCGATAAAAAAACTTTAGAAAGATGAAATTAGCACCATATTTCTGTATTCCAAGTAAATGAATTGTCCCAAAGTTGCCTGAATTTTCTGTAATACATGTATAGACTTTATCTTGTTTGATTTATTTAAAACATATCACACATTTTATTAAAAAACAGCTTTGATCTAATTTTCCTATAGAACAACCATACTGTGGTGATATATTGCTAATGTGTTTTTTGTCAGTTCATGTGTGAAAAATATTAAAAGTTTTTAGAAGATTTTGAAATAATTTCTGAACCTGTTTTACTAGTGTTAATTTTATTGCTGATTTGAATTATATAAGAAGATGTCTTGAGGGTGCATCTTCAGGATAAAACAAGGTATTTGATGTTACAGAACTTGTTATACTAGTATGATAAGTAATAAGTATACAAGTGGTTAGTGGCACTTAAATCATATCTCAACAATAGAAACTGCTTCGGTCACGAGGTGCGGAACAAATGGAGACATTAAAGAAAACACTATAAATCTAAAGTAATGATGATGTAGCATTAATACCAAGTGAGTTTTTTTCATGACATATTAATATTATTTTATAAACAGGTCCATCATCTTGGTGAAGCTAGTTTCATTTCTTTAATCTAATATAATACAAGATGACCTCGCCCATGTTTATATATAAAGTGGAACTTCCCTTAACCGATCATGGTCGGTGCATAGAATTTTGGCCGTTTTAGAGAGGGTTCGGTTTGGAGAAGTGAACAGAATATCGATCATTACAATCAGGATTTTATTGATCGGAAGTCATTTTCTACACTACACTGTACTGCCTAGTGTTCGTTATAACCGACCAATACTAATTGTTAATGTAAATGTTATCAAAAAAGAGAAAATCATACGATTAAAATAAATGGATTACAACAATCTTGACCTTGTTACCGCATGAATGTTCTTGTCTGAATTAACCTACATATAGCCGCTTCCAGTTAAGTCAAGAATCAAATCAAATATGGTCTTATTACACGATGATCAGTCGATGCCGGGCATTATATGAGAAAACAATATATGGCTTCGGCTTCTTCATACAGATACTTTTAGTTATTTGACAACTATATAAATAAATAAATAACCCGTGTGAGACTCTCAGAGTTGGATAAGAAACTTTAATTTCTGTTTATTACTAGCTCTGCTTATTTTCCTACAGTAAACGAACGGCCAGTGGTAGACCTTCGTTAAATATCTAAACAATAGACATGATTAAATAATTACACCACCATCTCTGGTATAATTACCGTGTTCATATAGCCTTCACACCTGTTAACATGCCCCAGGACATGCGACAACTATGGATACAGGTGCTTTGAATTCACTAATATCAAAATCTAATGTTAAGGGTTGTGCAAATTTATTAGGGTACTTTTATTTATAACATAATTGAGGCATGAATTACAGTTTTTAGCTCACCTGGCCCGAAGGGCCGGTGATTGATGAGCTTATGTCATGGCGCGGTGTCCGTCGTTCGTCCGTCCGTCCATCCGTCGTCAACATTTCCTTTAAAACGCTACGAGTCATAGAGTTTTCTATGGATTCTAACCAAATTTGGGGGAAGGGGAACAGAGTTTATATAAATTTTGGCTCTGAACCCCTGGGGCCAGGAGGGGCAGGGCCCAATAGGGGAAATAGAGGTAAATCCTTTAAATCGCTACTTGTCATAGAGTTCTGCATGGATTCTAACCAAATTTGGCCAGAAATATCCTTGGGGGAAGGGGAACAGAGTTTGTATAAATTTTGGCTCTGAACCCCCTGGGGCAGGAGGGGCAGGGCCCAATAGGGGATATAGAGGTTAAGTATTTAAATCGCTACTAGTCATAAATTTCTGCATGGATTCTAACCAAATTTGGCCAGAAATATCCTTGGGGGAAGGGGAACAGAGTTTGTATAAATTTTGGCTCTGAACCCCCTGGGGCAGGAGGGGCGGGGCCCAATAGGGGATATAGAGGTTAAGTATTTAAATCGCTACTAGTCATAAATTTCTGCATGGATTCTAACCAAATTTGGCCAGAAACATCCTGGGGGGAAGGGGAACAGAGTTTGTGTAAATTTTGGCTCTGACCCCCTGGGGCCAGGAGGGGCCTGGCCCAATAGGGGAACTAGAGGTAAATCCTTTAAATCGCTACTTGTCAGAGTTCTACATGGAATGTAACCAAATTTGGTCAGAAACATTCTTGGGGGAAGGGGAATAGAGTTTGTATAAATTTTGGCTCTGACCCCCTGAGGACAGGAGGGGTGGGGCCTAATAGGGGAAATAGGTAAATTCTTTAAATCTCTACTAGTCATAGAGTTCTCCATGGCTTCTAACCAGATTTGGCCAAAACACCCTTGGGGGAAGGGGAACAGAGTTTGTATAATTTTTGGTACAGACCCCCTGGGGGGCAGGAAGGGTGGGGCCCAATTGGGGAATTAAAGGTAAATATTCAAATTCCTTCAGAAAAGAAACAATGAACCTGTATCCAGAACACTGCTTGGCATTACAAACCAGATGAGCGATACAGGCCCTCTGGGCCTCTTGTTGGCTCACCTGCCCGAAGGCCCTTTGTTTTGAAGAATGCTGTATTGAATTGTTTCACCTCATTCTTACTTCTAAGATATAACATTAAGCAAGAGAACTCAATGGCAGGAACCATTTAACAGTAGAACTCAATGGCAAGAACCATTAAACTGTATAACACAATGACAAGAACCATTTAACAGTAGAACACAATGGCAAGAACCATTAAACTGTATAACACAATGACAAGAACCATTTAACAGTAGAACACAATGGCAAGAACCATTAAACTGTATAACACAATGACAAGAACCATTTAACATTAGAACACAATGGCAAGAACCATTAAACTGTATAACACAATGACAAGAACCATTTAACAGTAGAACACAATGGCAAGAACCATTAAACTGTATAACACAATGACAAGAACCATTTAACATTAGAACACAATGGCAAGAACCATTAAACTGTATAACACAATGACAAGAACCATTTAACAGTAGAACACAATGGCAAGAACCATTAAACTGTATAACACAATGACAAGAACCATTTAACAGTAGAACACCATGGCAAGAACCATTAAACAGTAGAACAAAATGGCAAGAACCATTTAACAAAAGAACACAGTGACAAGAACCATTTAACAGTTAAACACAATGGCAAGAACCATTTAACAATAGAACTCAATGGCAAGAACCATTTAACTGTAGAACACAATGGCAAAAACCATTTAACAAAAGAACACAGTGACAAGAACCATTTAACAGTAAAACACAATGGCAAGAACCATTTAACAAAAGAACACAGTGACAAGAACCATTTAACAGTAGAACACAATGGCAAGAACCATTTAACAAAAGAACACAGTGACAAGAACCATTTAACAGTAGAACACAATGGCAAGAACCATTCAACAATAGAACTCAATGGCAAGAACCATTTAACAGTAGAACACAATGGCAAAAACCATTTAGTAGAACACAATGGCAAGAACCATTAAACAGCAGAACACAATGACAAAAACCATTAAACAGTAGAGCACAATGACAAAAACCATTTAACAGTAGAACACAGGGACAAGAACCATTTAACAGTAGAACACAATGACAAGAACCATTTAACAGTAGAACACAGGGACAAGAACCATTTAACTATAGAAAACAATGACAAAAACCATTTAACAGTAGAACACAATGGCAAGAACCATTTAACAGTTGAACACAATGACAAGGATTATTTGACTATAGAACACAAAGACAAGAACCATTTAACTATAGAGCACAATGACAAGAACCATTTAACAGTAGAACACAGGGACAAGAACCATTTAACAGTTGAACACAATGACAAGGATTATTTGACTATAGAACACAATGACAAGAACCATTTAACTATAGAGCACAATGACAAGAACCATTTAACAGTAGAACACAGGGACAAGAACCATTTAACTATAGAACACAATGACAAAAACCATGTAACAGTAGAACACAATGACAAGAACCATTTAACAGTAGAACACAGGGACAAGAACCATTTAACAGTAGAACACAATGACAAGAACCATTTAACTATAGAACACAATGACAAAAACCATTTAACTATAGAACACAGGGACAAGAACCATTTAACAGTAGAACACAATGACAAAAATCATTTAACAGTAGAACACAATGGCAAGGATTATTTGACAGTAGAACACAATGACAAGAATCATTTAACTATAGAACACTATGACAAGAACCATTTAACTATAGAACACTATGACAAGAACCATTTAACTATTGAACACAATGGCAGGAACAATTCAACAGTAGAAAACAATGACAAGAACCATTTAACAGTAGAATACAATGACAAAAACCATATAACAGTATAACACAGGGACAAGAACCATTTAACAGTAGAACACAATGACAAGAACCATTTAACAGTAGAACACAGTGACAAGAACCATTTAACTATAGAACACAATGGCAAGAACCATTTAACATTAGAACACAATTGCAAAAACCATTTAACAGCAGAACACAATGACAAGAACCATTTAACTATTGAACACAATGACAAGAACCATTAAACAGTAGAACACAATGGCAAAAACCATTTAACAGTAGAACACAATGACAAGAACCATTCAACAGTAGAACACAATGACAAAAACCATTTAACTATTGAACACAATGACAAGAACCATTTAACTATTGAACACAATGACAAGAACCATTTAACTATAGAACACAATGACAAGAACCATTTAACTATAGAACACAATGACAAGAACCATTTAACTATAGAACACAATGACAAGAACCATTTAACTATTGAACACAATGACAAGAACCATTTAACAGTATAACACAGGGGCAGAAACCATTTAACAGTAGAACACATTGACAAGAACCATTTAACAGTAGAACACAATGACAAAAACCATTTAACTATAGAACACAATGGCAAGAACCATTTAACAGTAGAACACAATGACATGAACCATTTAACAGTAGAACACAATGATAAGAACCATTTAACAGTAGAACACAATGACAAGAACCATTTAACTATTGAACACATGGACAAGAACCATTCAACAGTAGAACACAATGACAAAAACCATTTAACTATTGAACACAATGACATGAACCATTTAACTATAGAACACAATGACAAAAACCATTTAACTATAGAACAGAATGACAAGAACCATTTAACAGTAGAACACAATGACAAAAACTATTTAACTATTGAACACAATGACATGAACCATTTAACTATAGAACACAATGACAAGAACCATTTAACTATAGAACACAATGACAAGAACCATTTAACTATTGAACACAATGACAAGAACCATTTAACAATAGAACACAGGGACAAGAACTAATTAACAGTAGAACCCCAGAAAGAGAAACCTTCAGCAATAGAATGTACAGGGACAAGAGACATTTAGAATGGACAAGAAATATTGAGCAATATAACACAGGTGAGAAACTTTTAGCAACAGAACACAGGGATGAGAATCATTTAGCAACAGAACTAAAGGACAATAAACCTTTTAGCAATAGAACAGAGGGGCAAGAAACATTAAGCAATAGAACAGAGGGGCAAGAAACATTAAGCAATAGAACAGAGGGGCAAGAAACATTAAGCAATAGAACAGAGGGGTAATTTAACAATAGAACACAGGGGTGAAAAGCATTTAATAATAGAACACAGGGATGGGAAACATTTAGCAACAGAACA
Source organism: Argopecten irradians (assembly GCF_041381155.1). Classification (NCBI taxonomy): domain Eukaryota; kingdom Metazoa; phylum Mollusca; class Bivalvia; order Pectinida; family Pectinidae; genus Argopecten; species Argopecten irradians. The sequence continues at coordinate 58,606,964 of NC_091135.1, forward strand.
CAGGGATAAGAAACATTGGCAAGAAAATATTTGTTGCTGGTGTTTTCTCCTATCACAACTATTTAATATGATGTGGTGCTGTAGTATGTCCAGTTCCATCATATTTCTTTTTCCCCCTAAATCTGAATATTTATCTGATTACTTATCCCAGAAGATCCATACAATTTATAATCAAATGTCTGGACTGAAGCTGTGTATCAGGTTTTGCTTCATTGCATTTTAAAAATGAGCAAGCCTAAAATGAACATATTGATGCAAGTTGAATTTCCTATATATGAAATTCCATCAGCCTTCAATCAGCTAGATGTTGGTGACTTTCTCTTTTCAATTTGATCCATCCTTGTACTTTGTCATGTAAGTCAGGGGTCGATTTTGTAGCAATGTAATGATACTTTGTAGTATATCAAATGGCTTGAGATACAATGTCAAGATATTATGAGTCACTTTCAACAGTTCATTTTGTGTCTTATTTTTAACTGTATGAAATTACATGATGACACATAGGTGTTTTTCATATTCATGTTTGTATTAATCAACAACTCATTGACTTGAAACATTGCATGCTGATGGAATTTAATTGGCTTAAGGTTTAGTTTGAACTAAGAAACCTGAAGGTGTGATACACGACTAGTGTATTGTGATTATTTAGACTGCCATATCTAATTTTGCAAAATTCATTTGAGAATACTTAGTATCTGTAAAAATGAAAAGAAATTTGATGCTAATCTACAATCAAACCTTTAGGAGTACAAGTAGATTTGTTATGGCTATTCTTGACTTTTGTATCTGAGTGATAATTAATTGAGAGTCTTCTACCAATAGTAGATTTGCCTCGTGTAATAACAGTAAGGGGTACAAATAGATATGTGACAGCTATTCCTTATTTTCGTATCAGTGATACTGATCTAGAGAGTATCAATAGTTGATTTGTCCTGTACTACAACTTCTCTTTTATATTAGGCTGTAATACTTTACTGATGTTTGATATTGTAGGCTGCCACTCTGGGAAGGTGTGAACATATGTTGGGGCCCGAGGCTACTCATCGTCCAATCAAATTAATTCATGATGCGTGGAACACGGTAATTTCTCCTGACAAAGTTTAGATATTATGAATGAAAATAGTCGCTTTTCTGATCAATCTTGTGTCGTTGTTCATGGATGTCTCACTCAGAGGTCTCTGAATGGTGTCGGCGGTGGGAATAGTTCCCAATGCTATATTGATGTGATTTAAATGTATTGTGGTAAAGTTGTGTAGAAGTTAGTCCATAAAGATATCACTACCCAACAACAACACATACCAGGAGGACCATAGGTTTTCATTGTAAATTAGGGTTTTCTTCTTTAAAAGATATTTTTTTAGTTTTCTCAATTATCCAATAGTTACACATTTGTGAGGCACTGGTAGGGGATGTATAAGTATCAGTAAATTGGTCATTAACTTCAATCAGAAATATGATATTAATTGTCTTCACTTCAGAATCAGGAATAATAGGTTTGCATCAAGAGAAAAAAATATTTCATCCTTCAGTCAGTGTTTATAATTTGACCTATATACTTAAAGTGTACAGATACAGATATCATTAAGATTAGATATTATTTGAAACAATCTTTTTTTTTGTGGAAAAATCCAAGTTTGACAGAAAATGTTGAAATTTGTGTGTTGTCCTTTAGTTTACAGTCATGAATGAAAATAGGGTTTGTTATGGTTCAGAGCTGATTAGAGAAGCCAAACATTAATGTGATCGTTATGAAGGGAACACCAATAAAAGGAATCCTTTGAACGACATTTAAGTTGTAGTTAATGTTAGATAATAAAAAAATTGTTTACCGCCTTGTCACATGTGATATGCTTCAGATTCCTGACATAAATTTGCAAATATCTTTATATCGATGCTAATATTGGCTTTGCCTAGGGTGCATGTACTCTTATAACTCAAACACCTGTTTCTGGTAGAAAGATAGAATCAAGATGTATAAGAGAACATTAGTTTTCTCCCATGTAGGAGTCAGGAACAATATTAAGCCCTTTTATATATAAGATATTATTACACTACATATTGCCATATACAGGTTTACTCCACCTTCTAACTTAATTGGCATGTTCTTGAATGACCTTGGCTGTAAAATGAAATAAACCAAATCCCATCCTGTTGATTTTTTAACAATGGTTGAAATCTAAATGTATAAATGCATATACATTATATTGTATGTCTAGCTACTAGGTTCTAGTAAAAAATATCCTTCCATTAATATTGTCAACATTCGATCATTTGTCATTGTAATAACCTATTCAGTCAAATTTCTTGATTGTCGTTTTCTTCCAAAAATTTTATCCAGTGTAACATCTGTGAAATTTTACTTTTTAGAATGGCCACATTTTCACAAAATCACAGTATAGAATCTGTGATTAGTCTATAATGAAACAATCCTTATGTACAAATTACATTACTTTTAAGTTAAATTGATCCAATATTATTACAGGAAGTATGTTAACGTTTGGATAAAATCTACATAATTTAAATTCCTTGACATTAAATCACATTGCAAAAGTGGATGATCTTGATGTCGCCTGTATTTAAATTAGGCGATCATGATGTCACCATGTATTGCCAAAAGCTAGTTTGTAGGTGTTTTTTTTGTTATGTCTGTATAAATCGCTACCGTTGAATGAGAAGAGATGATAATCACCAAAATGGCATTAAATCAAGACTTGTCAGCTTACTAACAATTTTTGGATAATTTTAACTTTTGATGATTTCAAAATTTAAAAAAAAACATAACAGGATTTACCATTCTTTAAAAAAAAAAATTGACAATTTAGATGAAACCATAAATTTATATTGGAACAAGTTCTTTAGATTTAAAGAAGTAGTTGAGACATCTTTTCTTTGAAACCTGGTCAAGTTTGCTGATCTCTGATTTGATGAGAGTGATGTATAATGAGTATTAAATGTCTATGGGAACTATATAAGGTAAAACTTTCCTTTCTGGTAACTCCGACATAAAGTGTGAATGGTTAATCACAAACTGAATTTTATACAGAATTTATTCAGATAATGGGAATACTTGTGAGCTGTTGCCCCATCAGTGTTTATTTATATAGCTATTGTGGGTAAGAACACTGTACACCTGTATCATGTGACCAGGTAAATACTGCTACTACTCGACACTGATGACGGTCGCGGGTATGTAGATGCCTTTATATCCGTGTTATTGTGTTGCGTGACGGAGAGTAATACATTTGTCTGTGACCTGAAAACTCAATGAATTTGAGGGATATTTGTTGAGTATAATTTCTAACTGTATAGGAGCCATGTTGAGGTGCCTGGTACCACAGATATTGTAAAGCCCTGGGTATGGCCACAGAGGAGATGAGGTCAGAATCAGAGCTAGAATTGTAAGTAATCAGCATTATCTAATAGTTTCAGCTCATTATTGATGACATGTGATTATACAGCAACAGAATTATTTCAGCATCATTGATCTGGAGGTTTGTATCCGAAGTGTTATTTCAATACTTCTGTATGGCAGTAAACGTTACCAGTATCTACAGTAGTTCTACAATTATTTAAAAAAAAACATCACTTCCGGAGTAATGAAAAATGGCAGAAGTTATGTGTGAAAATTGGAAATGTTCAAGAAGATTGATAATCTTCTACATTATAAATCAGAAATGTTAACTGTGAAGTAATTAGGCCAATTAAAATTTTAGAAGTTAATCTTGATTATTGATGACCCTGTGGGTGTATATGTTTTGTGAGTTTATCATTAGGCCTATAATGAAACTAATTTATCAATCATGATGCAGGAGCAATGTTTAAGCTAGAAGAAAACTGGATGGTAAAATAAAAACAAAAAGATTGAAATATTGACGTTAACTGATGTAAAAGGTATATTCCTATCTAAACTTCTCTCAGGAGATAAAATCCTTGTGTTGCGTTTAGAAGTGTACACAATGTCTGTCGATTTTATGCATGGCTAATTTTACGGCTATTTTTACACAGGCTGTCTGCATATCACAACTGTAATTATTCATTCAACTCTTTCCAAAGGAAGGATTATTATGTTTGTTTGCAGTGTAGAGTATTCATTATTATTCTTAACATAAGTTAGAAAGAGCACCAAGCTTAAATTATTGTTTATGTGGTACATAACACCTGCATCAGTAGAGGAGAGTTGTTATTCATTATAGACAAATTATATCCTGATAGTCCTTAAAGTGTTAAAAATACATGATTATCCCATAAACTAGAGTCTTCTGTCCTGATCCTAAAGTTCATAGAATCATAGTGCTTATAATTGCAGGGTAAAACGAAAATGAATTCAAAAACAGTTTTGGGAATGATAACAGATCATCTTGGTACTAAAAGTGGGGTTTTGTTTATTCTCTTATTTGGTTGTAAAAATTAAGGTATCCCCATTATCTTCAATAAGATGATCTTCTCTTCCCTTGGGTTATACTCCCTTGGCCGATCTTTCCTTCCCATGGGTTATCTTCCCTTCCATTGGATTGTCTTTCCTTCCTTTGGTTATCATTTCTTTCATTGGGTTATCTTTTCTTCCATGGGGTTATATTCCCTTCCATTGGGTTATCTTCCCTTCCATGGGTTATCTTTCATTCTATTTGCTTTTCTTCCCTTCCATTGTGTTATCTTCTCTTCCTTTGAGTTATTTTCCCTTCCATTGGGTTATCTTCCCTTCCATTGGGTTATTTTTTCTTCCATTGGATTATTTCCCTTTCCATTGGGCTATCTTGCCTTCCATTAAGTTATCTTGCCTTCCATTGGGTTATCTACCCTTCCATTGGGTTATCTTCCCGTCCATGAGATTTTTCATTCTATTTGCTTATCTTCCCTTCCATTGGGTTATCTTCCCTTCCATTGAGTTATCTTCACTTTCATTGGGTTATCTTTCCTTCCTTAGGGTTATCTTTCCTTCCATTGAGTTATCTTCCCTTCCATTGGGCTATCTTGCCTTCCATTAAGTTATCTTGCCTTCCATTGGGTTATCTTTCCTTCCATTGGATATCTTTTCTTTCATTGGGTTATCTTCCCTTCAATTGGGTTATCTTGCCTTCCATTGGGTTATCTTTCCTTCCATTGGGATATCTTTTCTTTCATTGGGTTATCTTCCCTTCAATTGGGTTATCTTCCTGTCCATGAGTTATCTTTCATTCTATTTGCTTGTCTTTCCTTCTATTGGGTTATCTTTCCTTCCATTGAGTTATCTTCCCTTCCATAAGGTTATCTTTCCTTTTCCTTGGTAATCTTCCCTTGAATTATCTTCTTTTGGAAGGAGATGTAACTGCAATTAAAATAAGGAAAATGCGATATTGATTAAGATGCTAAGCTGATGTTTTACAGTTACTGTCAACAAAGATCACAACATACATGACATATATCATCAAAGGAAAAAATATGTATATCTGAGGTTTTGTATTCTCATGTTACCTCTGCAGGTTTAAAGTGTGGAATTTTCTTTTACTTGATCTGAGGTCATGGATGTAACTCCTGATGATCCTGGACAGTAATGTGAGTCACGACAGAATAATTACTGGGTAGATGTGATAATTGGTGCCAAAGATTAAGGATTTGTTTGCTTGATTAACATTCTGGTATTCCACGGTAAAAGTTACCTGTAGCGACAGGTGAGATTGTAACCTGTTAAAGGTATAGACAACATTAGTAATTAGTAAGAGCTCCCAGTATGGAGTATTTTCATGCGTAATGCAGATCGAGTTACCTTCCCTTGGAAACAAGTATTGTTTGTTACATTTTTTCACAAATTAATGATGCAACTTATGAATGGATTAGGAGGACTGGACTGGTTTGCTATTTGTCAGTATAAAATTATTTGGTGGAGTGTAATGTTTGGTATCTTTAGCAGTGAGATATAACACTAGAAAATGGGATAAAGTTTTACTATCACAAAAAGACAACATGAATATACTACAGTCTCGTAAATCACAATAACTCACTGCATGCAATGTAGCCTACATGCTTCATGTATACATGAGGCCAGCATTAAGTGACCTTAGCTATTAATGTTTAGTATAACCAACCAATCAATTGATCTGACAACCTGCTGACTATTAGGCATTGATACTTTGTTGAACATGTTGAAATCAAGGTGAGAATTAGATGAGGAAATGAAAGTACTGTACGGTAGCATTATAACAAGTATGGAAATGGAGACAAACATACTGTATTTAAATTGCAGGTTCCAAAAGCACACACTCACAATATGTAATAATTTTCTCATATTTTAGCTCATTATGAAGATTCCTAGTTGAACAGATATTCCTCTTTGGAAGCTGAGAATTTGTGAACCAACTGAATGTTCCACTGCTTGAGCTACCCTGTCACTGATGATTTATCCAGTACAATCCCTGTACATACTTCTTTGTACTTTTTTCAAGGACTTGCCCTCAAAGACAAAACCACTGGAAACCCAAGCTAGAGTATCCCCCTGTACTGTAAAATGTTCTCCCTATGCTTGAAAAAATGTCTGGGACTCTAACTTATTCTGTAACAGGAAAATACAGCAGCTAAATATATTGATAAACAGGATTCGAACCTAGAACCTCCAGCTGTATGATCTGCAAATTATCATAACAGGTCAACAATGATTGACCCAGTCTTATGATTCTCTTCTACACATAGGTATATTACGATGACCAATATTGCAAAATGAACAAAAAGAGGTTATAGACCCATTTCATATGATGTATAGACCAGTCTATTTATAAAAATACATCACGATCTCTTTGTGGAACATTTCAATCAATTTAGAAATTTTGATGTGTCATTCAAGGTAAAAAAAAAGTACATCATGCATTAATAGGTCCGTGAAAGTAAAAGGCGATTGAATTATGGTCTCTGATATATATGATTTATATGTATAGATCAAACTCCAAAAACTATACAGTAATTCAAGATAGTCACAGTTAGATTTAGTACTTCAGAAAATATATGTAGGTAAAAATGAAAAGATCGACTGTCAAGTAAATAGGCATGCTGGGCCATTAGTGGTTGTAATGACGAAGACATTTTTTTTTTTTTACAAAATTGGAATTTTTTCTGACTTATTGACGAAAGCTATACTGATTTATTGCAAACATGATTTTGTCATCTGTTTATTGAAATAATTATTGAGACGTCATTTGACTTTGATGACGACTCAATGACACAGTACAAATTATTAGGTAGAATCGCCCAGGGACATCTAACCTTTATCGATGTGAAACACCTCTATATTTAGTACTGTACTACTTCATGCTTGACCAGTCCCCTACAATACCTGCTACACATTGTATACTTGTAGGTGGTCAGATAAAATCAAATTCCTGGCCTACTGTAAAATCTTTTGTTCGCTGAACTGTATAATTGAATTGTTGTCTACAGTTGTTTAGGAGATAAAAAGTAGTTAATAAGATCAAGGGAGATTACTCAACAAGTCCCACTAACTCCCAGGGGCTCCAAAAGTGTGTTTACCTTGTTCAGTGAGCTGTTGATGGGGTGTCCCAGACTGGTATAATCACAGACTTAGTCAGATGAGAAACAGGCAGTAAGTTACCTGTGTACACCTATACATCATTAAAACTCCATTTTATCACATATATTCATGTGGTCAGTTATTAAGGAAAACATTCTCAGAAATACCTCGATCTACATCAATTTTGTTTGGGTAGTTGTTTTTTGTATGGTATAATTGTTTTGCAGTAATGTTTGTTCAGTTGGGAAGTGAAAATATTATTGAAAATCTTGCTTAATTGACATAAATGCTTAAAAGCAAATTTTCTGGTTCCAATTAGCAAGGATATGCAGGCATTTTTCTGGACTTTTTAAAACTGTTTTTAAACAGTTGATCATCCAAAAAGTTCTCTTATGACTACTGCTGATTTCTTTAAAGATGATAATTAAAAAATGTAATGATTATGAAGTTTGGTTTTTGACTGAGAAATGTTTAAGAAAGTGTAATGTTTCATGTATAAGATTGTGTACTTATCATACTTAAGTGATGAACCTGTCCATCTGTATCTGTAATTAGATGCTTCGTGTATAAGATTGTGTACTTATCATACTTAAGTGATGTACCTGTCCATCTGTATCTGTCATTAGATGCTTCGTGTATAAGCTTGTGTACTTATCATACTTAAGTGATGTACCTGTCGATCTGTATCTGTAATTAGATGCTTCGTGTATAAGCTTGTGTACTTATCATACTTCAGTGATGAACCTGTCGATCTGTATCTGTAATTAGATGCTTCGTGTATAAGCTTGTGTACTTATCATACTTAAGTGATGAACCTGTCGATCTGTATCTGTAATTAGATGCTTCGTGTATAAGATTGTGTACTTATCATACTTCAGTGATGTACCTGTCGATCTGTATCTGTAATTAGATGCTTCGTGTATAAGATTGTGTACTTATCATACTTTAGTAATGAACCTGTCGATCTGTATCTGTAATTAGATGCTTCGTGTATAAGATTGTGTACTTATCATACTTAAGTGATGTACCTGTCGATCTGTATCTGTCATTAGATGCTTCGTGTATAAGCTTGTGTACTTATCATACTTCAGTGATGTACCTGTCGATCTGTATCTGTCATTAGATGCTTCGTGTATAAGATTGTGTACTTATCATACTTTAGTAATGAACCTGTCGATCTGTATCTGTAATTAGATGCTTCGTGTATAAGATTGTGTACTTATCATACTTAAGTGATGTACCTGTCGATCTGTATCTGTCATTAGATGCTTCGTGTATAAGCTTGTGTACTTATCATACTTTAGTGATGTACCTGTCGATCTGTATCTGTCATTAGATGCTTCGTGTATAAGCTTGTGTACTTATCATACTTTAGTAATGAACCTGTCGATCTGTATCTGTCATTAGATGCTTCGTGTATAAGATTGTGTACTTATCATACTTAAGTGATGTACCTGTCAATCTGTATCTGTAATTAGATGCTTCGTGTATAAGATTGTGTACTTATCATATTTAAGTGATGTACCTGTCGATCTGTATCTGTCATTAGATGCTTCGTGTATAAGCTTGTGTACTTATCATACTTCAGTGATGTACCTGTCGATCTGTATCTGTAATTAGATGCTTCGTGTATAAGATTGTGTACTTATCATACTTTAGTAATGAACCTGTTGATCTGTATCTGTAATTAGATGCTTCGTGTATAAGATTGTGTACTTATCATACTTAAGTAATGTAGCTGTCCATCTGTATCTGTAATTAGATGCTTCGTGTATAAGATTGTGTACTTATCATACTTAAGTAATGTACCTGTCCATCTGTATCTGTAATTAGATGCTTCGTGTATAAGATTGTGTACTTATCATACTTAAGTGATGTACCTGTCCATCTGTATCTGTAATTAGATGCTTCGTTTATAAGATTGTGTACTTATCATACTTAAGTAATGTACCTGTCCATCTGTAATTGGATAAAACTTTGATGAAATATAACACCTGGGAATGTCACACATAAATCTCCCACCATAACTTACCTGGCAGGTAGATAGACAGGTATTCATTAAGGTTAATTAACCAATAAAACCATACTGAAAAAAGTAATTTCCTCCAAAGAAAACTCATCAACAACTGTCAACAATGACAGATTATCTTCGTTTATTTACAGGCCTCTATAAATCATTGTTTTCATTTAAAATGACTTTTAATTAAATGATAACAAGTGTTTCTAAGGTAAATGTATCGATTTTCATTTTTTTGTAAGAATTTTCTGATTATAAACTTAAAATAATGAAGAAGAATTACATGTACATGCACAAAAAGCCACTTACCGGTAAATGGATTAATTAGATTGTTGCTGATTTGGATGTAAGGTTTTAGCTGGTATGGGGAGATGGAATGGCTGTAATATGCTGATCACTGAGGGTGGGAGCTAGATTGCTAGTGATGTTTGGTCCATTTGCTTTAGGTTGGATGCTGTACGTGGTGCTTTACACTAAGAGGTTGAAGAAGGAGATGCTGCTTTGAGTTAAGATTTGAGGGGATGCAATTCTTTTGGTTACAGATCGGTAGGGATACGTAATATAGATCAGTGTTCCCAGGGAAGGAGGGGAGGCGCTTTCTTCTTTGGGTCAGATATTAAATACACTTCTTGGAGTATGAGTCTTTAGATAAGAAATTTTAGGGGATATGGTTTGTGCATCTGTGATTTTTGGTGCTTCTTATCAGAGTTAGGAATATTGTAGGAGAGATGGAGAGGTGGGGTTGCTATATTAGGTTAGAGATTGTGGTTATGGTGTATTCTTTTTGTAGGGAATTTGTGTCTGGCATGAAATTGAGAGGGGCTGCTTTGGGTAAGACATTTAAGACAATGTTCTTTATATCATAGTATGCTTATAGAGTGGGCGCATCATTACATATCTTAATTAGTAAGTTTCAGAACAACATGTACCTCTATTGGACAGATTAAGTTGTCTAAGTGTTTGTTGTTAGCGCATCTCAGGGAGAGAGGATATGGTTGAAGGCATCAGCATCTGTTAATTGTCATTATATGTTGAAATACTATTATCCTTTAAACAACTGATAGTGATTACTGCAGTAGTGCAGGATGACAATTAGTTTGTGTTGTCATTTCAATGTAGAAAACACTGGATTTCGCGAATTTCAAGATGCCTAAATAAACTAGCTGCTTAAAGCAGGTTTTAAGCAGCTCTTGCTTATTCATTTCATATGAACCTGTTTGAAATATCTATTTGGAACTCTTTAAGAATTCTTCCATTAGGTGATCATGAGTGACATATCAAATTGTTGAACTTGTTTAATAGTAAATTCCATATTACATAGTAATATATTGGCAAAACTTTCAATTTTGTTTTAATACAGTTGCAATGTGCCGTTTCCATTGACCGAGACAATCATACAACATTATGTTACATGTATATTGGTGATAATGACGTCATATTGAATTATAATGTCACAATAGTGTTATTACGCATGTATGAGATATATGACTTGGTTAAACAGGCCAGTCATGTGATAAATAGGTGTGCAATGTCAACAACAACCTGTGGTGAGTGTTTATTTCTAAACCCTTATAGCTTCTATAAAGGTATGTATCATGGCTTCTACATACTGAGACATTGAGATGTGGAAAGATTTGATACTGTATACAATATGTCACTGTAAAGGTTCATGTAACCTGGTCTAATGGAAACAAAGGACAACTGGCAGACCCTAGCTTGACATGGCGTGAATGTCAGTCATTACATGTATCAGAGACGAGGTCGGGAGTCCATTAATTCCCCATTTGATTTGGTGAATAGACAATTATTTGTTACTAAACAATTGCGCCAGACCTACCTGTTTTGATTCTTTGTCAGCTTCACAGACTCCTGGTGTCCTTGGTTTAGGTCGGATTGAATTCTGATGAATATCATAGATCTGTTAGTTATGGTGTTACCCCAAAACAAGCAATAAATATGCTATAAATTTAGTTATAAAGAAAAAATTACTTCAAAATAAAAATTTATTTCAAAAACAAAATAGATTAAAGAACATGCAGCTAAAGCTGTGATATTATTTCTTTAAATAGCTTCTTTTTAAGGCAAAGCCAGATACTAGAAATTTGGACTTCTAGCATACTGTGTAGAAAGGCGTTTTATTTAAAATGACTGCAGACCTTAAGCCTTCATTCAAGGTCATGTGACACATTTTTAGCTCACCTGGCCCGAAGGCTTATGTCATGGCGCGTCGTCCGTCGTCCGTCCGTCGTCCGTCCGTCCGTCAACATTTCCTTTAAATCGCTACTAGTCATAGAGTTCTGCATGGATTGTAACCAAATTTGGCCACAAACAGCCTTGGGGGAAGGGGAACAGAACTTGTATAAATTTTGGCTCTGACCCCCCGGGGGCAGGAGGGGCGGGGCCCAATAGGGGAAATAGAGGTAAATCCTATAAATTGCTACTTGTCCTAGAGTTCTGCATGGATTGTAACCAAATTTGGCCACAAACAGCCTTGGGGGAAGGGGGAAAGAACTTGTATAAATTTTGGCTCTGACCCCCCGGGGGCAGGAGGGGCGGGGCCCAATAGGGGAAATAGAGGTAAATCCTATAAATCGCTACTTGTCCTAGAGTTCTGCATGGATTGTAACCAAATTTGGCCACAAACATCCTTGGGGGAAGGGGAAAGAACTTGTATAAATTTTGGCTCTGACCCCCGGGGGCAGGAGGGGCGGGGGCCCAATAGGGGAAATAGAGGTAAATCCTATAAATCGCTACTTGTCCTAGAGTTCTGCATGGATTGTAACCAAATTTGGCCACAAACAGCCTTGGGGGAAGGGGAAAGAACTTGTATAAATTTTGGCTCTGACCCCCGGGGCAGGAGGGGCGGGCCCAATAAGTAATCAAATCGGGGACAAATAGAGGTAAATCATGGGATGTCTATAAATCGCTACTTGTCCCAGAGTTCTGCATGGATTGTAACCAAATTTGGCCACAAACATCCTTGGGGGAAGGGGGAAAGAACTTGTATAAATTTTGGCTCTGACCCCCCGGGGGCAGGAGGGGCTGGGCCCAATATGGGAAATAGAGGTAAATCCTATAAAACGCTACTTGTCCTAGAGTTCTGCATGGATTGTAACCAAATTTGGCCACAAACATCCTTGGGGGAACAGAACTTGTATAAATTTTGGCTCTGACCCCCTGGGGGCAGGAGGGACGGGGCCCAATAGGGGAAATAGAGGTAAATCCTATAAAACGCTACTTGTCCTAGAGTTCTGCATGGATTATAACCAAATTTGGCCACAAACATCCTTTGGGAAAGAGGGAAAGAACTTGTATAAATTTTGGCTCTGACCCCCTGGGGGCAGGAGGGGCGGGGCCCAATAGGAGAAATAGAGGTAAATCCTATAAATCGCTACTTGTCCTAGAGTTCTGCATGGATTGTAACCAAATTTGGCCACAAATATCCTTCGGGGAAGGGGAACAGAACTTGTATAAATTTTGGCTCTGACCCCCCCGGGGGCAGGAGGGGCGGGGCCCAATAGGGAAATAAAAGGTAAATATTCAAATTCCTTCAGAAATGAAACAATGAACCTGTATTCAGAACATGACTTGACATTACAAACCAGGTGAGCGATACAGGCCCTCTGGGCCTCTTGTTAAAATAAATTTTGACTTGATAATCAAAACGTGTTTCATAGACCTAATATTGCCAAGTTTTTAACACATTTAGAGAATTCTGATTGTCTATATACTGTCATGGTAGACCTGTTAATGATATTAAATAAAAACTTCCTGGGAAACATGCAATATGTGGGAAATTCTGTAGAAAATGACATATATGTAGATGATATCAGTAACAATTACGACCTATTATGGCACTTTTTGTCAATGTTGACCTCAAAACTAACATGTAGATAATATTTATATCTACATTTTGATGACAAGAAAGAGATAACATTCTGGTCACTGCATGAATGCCCAGGGTAAATAAATTAAATTTATCTTTCTAGAAGAATCAGTCAACTTTTCGTAGGGTTAACATGGATTGTAAAGTATGGTAGCTTTACTACACTAAATATTTCACATATATTGATTAATATTGATTTATTTAGCATAATACACACTTTTTTGCTGATACTTTTTCAAGATACCATCTTTAACATTATTTTCAGATTTTTTTTCCAAATACGAAAAAAATTGGGATAATTTTCATTATACTTATAGGTTAAGCTAACAATACTTTTTAAAGCAAGGAACCTGTAGTTGATTTAGATAGATAGGGATCTTTCATAGACAGATGTTGTCATCCTAACATTACATGTGTGTATTGTGTGATGTTATCTTTGTGATGTAACCTCTCATCACTCTGTATAGATGTAGGAGAACAACACTATCAACAGGGGGACGTCAGGGGGACGTTTTAATACCATCATGATTGTAAATAGTCTGGCATATAATTATTAAGTTAACTAGTGGGCAGTGTCTTGTATACCAAAAGTAGGTCACTGTGACCTACATTTTGATTTGAAAATGTTTGTCTAGTAAGAATTTTATAGCAATATACACTAACTTTAACTAATAAATGTTGAAGGCTAAACTATTTAGGTTCTTCAGTGAGTATGGTACTTAAATTGATGATTAAGATAATTGAATTTATCTAGAATAGATGTTGGCTCAAATGGACTTTTTAGTGGATATTTGATGGTCATTTATATTTGTTGTCTGTCGTCCATTATCTGTTGGCAAATACTTCAGTTTTTTGGCCATGCAAAGCGATTCCAAATTTGCTTCTTGCAGTGAAGCCCTAGCTATCATAATTATTTAAATCAATTTCCCTGAACATCAAGGTAGGAGTTCAAAATATGGTAACATCTTTTAACAACTTATTCTTAATAACTAGAGACAGTCAAAGATTTTAGCTATGAGAGAAACTAATAATTTGCTGATTACAAAGAGGACATACTGTTTAGTTTTTTTCTCACCCAAAGCTAAACTTGCTGCATTTTGTTGTAGTGTTAAAAAGTTCATTGTTTTTTTATCAAAACTTTTTAAAGCTTGTTTCAGAACTAGCCTTTTCTTACATTTTGGAATTTTGTGTACTGATTTCCGAGGTAAACAGATACTCCGGTATGAGGAGACCAAACAGATCTGTGATAAAGAGATGGATCGGGGCTGTACAAAGACTAGAACTTACACCCAAGCTTTGGTGAACATTAGATAAATGCATAAACAGGTTTGAATATTTCACTAAAGAGAAGCTTGGTTTGGGTACCATGTAATTCTGTAGTACAGTCTACATTATGTCAATGAAGGCTAATTAATGTTAAATCTCTGTGACAACAGTCTATGTTGGGGATGCTATAGTCTCCTAAATACCCAGTCTATTCAGCATTTAGTCTGGCCCTATATGTCTATAGCCTTACCCATATATTGTCTCTCTAGTTTCATTAGAGTAAACATGTCCACTTTTAAGCCCACTCCGACTCTCATTGTATCACAGCACACAATTTCAATGCCTCTGAAGATACTGTGGTTGAATGTGAGGATTCTGGACTCCAATGAGATTCATATGAGGCGATCTCTTTAACTGAGAGGTAGACTGCAGTTACATGTAGGACACAGCGGGCACTTCATTTGGAAAGTGTAAGTAAGTCGTGTTAAACTGACATCTGTGTGTCTTCACCATGAAGTAATAATTTGGGGGGAGAGGACATACATTCTGATCTACCAGATGTACTTTGATGCCTTTACAATTGTTTCTGTCCTACTTCCCTTCCTTACTGTCCTTTGTTTTACTCTGTCACTAATGTCTGTCCTAGACCGTATCCTTACTGTCCTTTGTTCACTCCATCACTCCATCACTAATGTCTGTCCTAGATCCTATCCTTACTGTCCTTTGTTTCACTCCGTCACTAATGTCTGTCCTAGATCCTATCCTTACTGTCCTTTGTTTCACTCCATCACTAATGTCTGTCCTAGATCCTATCCTTACTGTCCTTTGTTTCACTCAGTCACTAATGTCTGTCCTAGATCCTATCCTTACTGTCCTTTGTTTCACTCAGTCACTAATGTCTGTCCTAGATCCTATCCTTACTGTCCTTTGTTTCACTCAGTCACTAATGTCTGTCCTAGATCCTATCCTAACTGTCCTTTGTTTTACTCTGTCACTAATGTCTGTCCTACATCCCTTCCTTACTGTCCTTTGTTTCACTCTGTCACTAATGTCTGTCCTAGATCCCTATCCTTACTGTCCTTTGTTTCACTCTGTCACTAATGTCTGTCCTAGACCCTATCCTTACTGTCCTTTGTTTCACTCTGTCACTAATGTCTGTCCTAGACCCTATCCTTACTGTCCTTTGTTTCACTATGTCACTAATGTCTGTCCTAGACCCTATCCTTACTGTCCTTTGTTTCACTCTGTCACTAATGTCTGTCCTAGACCTATCCTACTGTCCTTTGTTTACTCTGTCACTAATGTCTTCCTAATCCTTACTGTTTCCTTTTTTCACTCTGTCACTAATGTCTGTCCTAGACCCTATCCTTACTGTCCTTTGTTTCACTCTGTCACTAATGTCTGTCCTAGATCCTATCCTTACTGTCCTTTGTTTCACTCTGTCACTAATGTCTGTCCTAGATCCTATCCTTACTGTCCTTTGTTTCACTCCATCACTAATGTCTGTCCTAGATCCTATCCTTACTGTCCTTTGTTTCACTCTGTCACTAATGTCTGTCCTAGATCCTATCCTTACTGTCGTTTGTTTCACTCTGTCACTAATGTGTGTCCTAGATCCTATCCTTACTGTCCTTTGTTTTCACTCTGTCACTAATGGCTGTCCTATCCCATCCTTACTGTCCTTTGTTTCACATAGTCACTAATGTCTGTCCTAGACCCTATCCTTACTGTCCTTTGTTTCACTCAGTCACTAATGTCTGTCCTAGATCCTATCCTTACTGTCCTTTGTTTCACTCTGTCACTAATGTCTGTCCTAGACCCTATCCTTACTGTCCTTTGTTTCACTCTGTCACTAATGTCTGTCCTAGATCCTATCCTTACTGTCCTTTGTTTCACTCCGTCACTAATGTCTGTCCTAGATCCTATCCTTACTGTCCTTTGTTTCACTCTGTCACTAATGTCTGTCCTAGACCCTATCCTTACTGTCCTTTGTTTCACTCCATCACTAATGTCTGTCCTAGATCCTATCCTTACTGTCCTTTGTTTCACTCCATCACTAATGTCTGTCCTAGATCCTATCCTTACTGTCCTTTGTTTCACTCGTCATATTCTGTCCTAGCCATCCTTGTCCTTTGTTCACTCTCACTATGTCTGTCCTAGATCCTATCCTTACTGTCCTTTGTTTCACTCTGTCACTAATGTCTGTCCTAGATCCTATCCTTACTGTCCTTTGTTTCAGTCACTAATGTCTGTCCTAGACCTATCCTTACTGTCCTTTGTTTCACTCTGTCACTAATGTCTGTCCTAGATCCTATCCTTACTGTCCTTTGTTTCACTCTGTCACTAATGTCTGTCCTAGATCCCTATCCTTACTGTCCTTTGTTTCACTTCACTAATGTCTGTCCTAGACCTATCCTTACTGTCCTTTGTTTCACTCAGTCACTAATGTCTGTCCTAGATCCTATCCTTACTGTCCTTTGTTTCACTCCGTCACTAATGTCTGTCCTAGATCCTATCCTTACTGTCCTTTGTTTCACTCCATCACTAATGTCTGTCCTAGATCCTATCCTTACTGTCCTTTGTTTCACTCCATCACTAATGTCTGTCCTAGTCCTAGAATCCTATCCTTGCTGTCCTTTGTTTCACTCCGTCACTTATGTCTGTCCTAGATCCTATCCTTACTGTCCTTTGTTTCACTCCATCACTAATGTCTGTCCTAGATCCTATCCTTACTGTCCTTTGTTTCACTCCGTCACTAATGTCTGTCCTAGATCCTATCCTTACTGTCCTTTGTTTCACTCTGTCACTAATGTCTGTCCTAGATCCTATCCTTACTGTCCTTTGTTTCACTCATCACTAATGTCTGTCCTAGATCCTATCCTTACTGTCCTTTGTTTCACTCGTCACTAATATCTGTCCTAGATCCTATCCTCACTGTCCTTTGTTTCACTTCATCACTAATGTCTGTCCTAGATCCCATCCTTACTGTCCTTTGTTTCACTCCATCACTAATGTCTGTCCTACTTCCCTTCCTTACTGTCCTTTGTTTCACTCCATCACTAATGTCTGTCCTAGATCCTATCCTTACTGTCCTTCACTCCATCACTAATGTCTGTCCTAGATCCTATCCTTACTGTCCTTTGTTTCACTCCATCACTAATGTCTGTCCTAGATCCTATCCTTACTGTCCTTTGTTTCACTCCGTCACTAATGTCTGTCCTAGATCCTATCCTTACTGTCCTTTGTTTCACTCCGTCACTAATGTCTGTCCTAGATCCTATCCTTACTGTCCTTTGTTTCACTCCCGTCACTAATGTCTGTCCTAGATCCTATCCTTACTGTCCTTTGTTTCACTCTGTCACTAATGTCTGTCCTAGATCCTATCCTTGCTGTCCTTTGTTTCACTCCGTCACTTATGTCTGTCCTAGATCCTATCCTTACTGTCCTTTGTTTCACTCTGTCACTAATGTGTGCCCTAGATCCTATCCTTTCAGTCCTTTGTTTCACTCTGTCACTAATGTCTGTCCTAGACCCTATCCTTACTGTCCTTTGTTTCACTCCATCACTAATGTCTGTCCTAGATCCTATCCTTACTGTCCTTTGTTTCACTCCTCACTATGTCTGTCCTAGATCCTATCCTTACTGTCCTTTGTTTCACTCCTCACTATGTCTGTCCTAGATCCTATCCTTACTGTCCTTTGTTTCACTCTCACTAATGTCTGTCCTAGATCCCATCCTTACTGTCCTTTGTTTCACTCCGTCACTAATGTCTGTCCTAGATCCCTATCCTTACTGTCCTTTGTTTCACTCCATCACTAATGTCTGTCCTAGATCCTATCCTTACTGTCCTTTGTTTCACTCCATCACTAATGTCTGTCCTAGATCCCATCCTTACTGTCCTTTGTTTCACTCCATCACTAATGTCTGTCCTAGATCCTATCCTTACTGTCCTTTGTTTCACTCTGTCACTAATGTCTGTCCTAGATCCTATCCTTACTGTCCTTTGTTTCACTCCGTCACTAATGTCTGTCCTAGATCCCATCCTTACTGTCCTTTGTTTCACTCTGTAACTAATGTCTGTCCTAGACCCTATCCTTACTGTCCTTTGTTTCACTCTGTCACTAATGTCTGTCCTAGATCCTATCCTTACTGTCCTTTGTTTCACTCTGTCACTAATGTCTGTCCTAGATCCTATCCTTACTGTCCTTTGTTTCACTCCATCACTAATGTCTGTCCTAGATCCTATCCTTACTGTCCTTTGTTTCACTCTGTCACTAATGTCTGTCCTAGATCCCATCCTTACTGTCCTTTGTTTCACTCCGTCACTAATGTCTGTCCTAGATCCTATCCTTACTGTCCTTTGTTTCACTCTCATCCCATCCTTACTGTCCTTTGTTTCACTCGTCACTAATGTCTGTCCTAGATCCTATCCTTACTGTCCTTTGTTTCACTCCGTCACTAATGTCTGTCCTAGATCCCATCCTTACTGTCCTTTGTTTCACTCCGTCACTAATGTCTGTCCTAGATCCTATCCTTACTGTCCTTTGTTTCACTCCGTCACTAATGTCTGTCCTAGATCCTATCCTTACTGTCCTTTGTTTCACTCCATCACTAATGTCTGTCCTAGATCCTATCCTTACTGTCCTTTGTTTCACTCCGTCACTAATGTCTGTCCTAGATCCTATCCTTACTGTCCTTTGTTTCACTCCATCACTAATGTCTGTCCTAGATCCCATCCTTACTGTCCTTTGTTTCACTCTGTCACTAATGTCTGTCCTAGATCCTATCCTTACTGTCCTTTGTTTCACTCTGTCACTAATGTCTGTCCTAGATCCTATCCTTACTGTCCTTTGTTTCACTCCGTCACTAATGTCTGTCCTAGATCCTATCCTTACTGTCCTTTGTTTCACTCTGTCACTAATGTCTGTCCTAGATCCCATCCTTACTGTCCTTTGTTTCACTCCGTCACTAATGTCTGTCCTAGATCCTATCCTTACTGTCCTTTGTTTCACTCAGTCACTTATGTCTGTCCTAGATCCTATCCTTACTGTCCTTTGTTTCACTCTGTCACTAATGTCTGTCCTAGATCCCATCCTTTCTGTCCTTTGTTTCACTCCGTCACTGATGTCTGTCCTAGATCCTATCCTTACTGTCCTTTGTTTCACTCAGTCACTAATGTCTGTCTTAGATCCCATCCTTTCTGTCCTTTGTTTTACTCCGTCACTGATGTCTGTCCTAGATCCCATCCTTACTGTCCTTTGTTTCACTCTGTAACTAATGTCTGTCCTAGATCCCATCCTTACTGTCCTTTGTTTCACTCCATCACTAATGTCTGTCCTAGATCCCATCCTTACTGTCCTTTGTTTCACTCTGTCACTAATGTCTGTCCTAGATCCCATCCTTACTGTCCTTTGTTTCACTCTGTCACTAATGTCTGTCCTAGATCCCATCCTTACTGTCCTTTGTTTCACTCTGTCACTAATGTCTGTCCTAGATCCTATCCTTACTGTCCTTTGTTTCACTCCATCACTAATGTCTGTCCTAGATCCTATCCTTACTGTCCTTTGTTTCACTCCATCACTAATGTCTGTCCTAGATCCTATCCTTACTGTCCTTTGTTTCACTCTCACTAATGTCCTTCCACTGTCCTTTGTTTCACTCTGTCACTTATGTCTGTCCTAGATCCCATCCTTACTGTCCTTTGTTTCACTCCGTCACTAATGTCTGTCCTAGATCCCATCCTTACTGTCCTTTGTTTCACTCTGTAACTGATGTCTGTCCTAGACCCTATCCTTACTGTCCTTTGTTTCACTCTGTCACTAATGTCTGTCCTAGATCCTATCCTTACAGTCCTTTGTTTCACTCTGTAACTAATGTCTGTCCTAGACCCTATCCTTACTGTCCTTTGTTTCACTCATCCACTGTCCTTTGTTTCACTCCATCACTAATGTCTGTCCTAGATCCCATCCTTACTGTCCTTTGTTTCACTCTGTAACTAATGTCTGTCCTAGACCCTATCCTTACTGTCCTTTGTTTCACTCCATCACTAATGTCTGTCCTACATCCCTTCCTTACTGTCCTTTGTTTCACTCTGTCACTAATGTCTGTCCCAGATCCCATCCTTACTGTCCTTTGTTTCACTCTGTAACTAATGTCTGTCCTAGATCCTATCCTTACTGTCCTTTCTAGATTGTATATGTATATGCAGTTGTGTCTTACAGACATTCTTAAATTACTATATAACAATATCATATCGCACAAATACACAGAAATAAGTGACAAAGCAAAACATGTGGTCCCTTAGGCATTTGGCAAGAAAACAATGATTTTATGTTTATAGGATGTGACTTGTTTATGATAAAATTTAATTAGGAAAATCTAAAAAGATATTTTTGGCAGATGATTCACACTTTGTTTACATTTTGGGAATGTGTAGGTGTTCAAATTACTTTCACTGTCAATTAGATGACATCCTGAATGGGTCCAATAGCACCACTGTCAAAGCCGTGTTATCATTTTACCTTAGTATAGTCTGTACTCTGTACCATGAGATGAGCGGAGGTAACATAGGACGTGTTGAGGTATGTAATTCAAGTTAAGTACATACTAATTGAAAAAGGGTCTTTAAAAAGACGTTTGTTTTGTAATACAATTCTCTTCTCTCAATTTCTTAATTCTCTTTGTGAGTATTTTGGATGAGTCATCAGAAAATAAAAATGCTATAAAAAGTCACGTTAGTCCTACTAATGGAACAGCTGCTCTATTTCTATAGTTTGATTAAATATCTGATCTAATTCAGGGAAAGTAAATTCACAACTTAGTACAGTTGATTCATGGATCAGTAGATTTGTAAATGTAAATCATTTAGATTACTCCCACTTGTATAATTGTAGTGTTACTCAAAAGTTGTTGAATCATACTAAAATGTATCAGTATTTCCTAATGGTTTGTTGGACTGTGACATGAGATGACACTGCGAAACTGTTCTTTGCCAATATTTGTGATATATAGCCGAGTTCTGTACTACTTTTGGAGTGACGTTTTTTTGTGACTTGTCCCGAACCTGGTTCTAATGTTCCGATCAGTAGTTGGACAGTAATCATGGAAGCAGAGCCAGGTATTACCGAAGTCAGGGTCACCAGGTATGTCGTTTTGCTCACTTAGGTCATTTTATGATCACATTCAAACTTTCACTTCAAATGGAACACTAGTTTTCAAAAGAATTATTGAAAAAAAGTATTTCTTTTGGGGCAAAATATTGATTATAGAGGCCATTGATTACCTACCATGAGTTATTTTCAGTAAAAAAAAAATAAAAAAAAAACATTTAAACTTTTGGGTCAAAGCGGTCAAAGAACTTTTTATAACAGGCCTATACAACTTCTGAAAGTGAGTTATCTCCCTTGATATGTAAGCGGGGTGAAGTATGATACCCACATAATAACAATAATTCCAAGGAATGCATGGTTTTAGAATAACAATTTGTTTCAAACTGAAAATCATTGTTTTCTTTACTTAAAACTTTTATCAATATTGGCAACCACTTGACATCTGTACTATGATACTAACTTATTTTCTCATGCTTCATTGGGAAAGATAAAAATGGGCCTGCATTTTGAATGGCTCTATATAATAGTTATATGTAGTAACATATAATTACTGAGCATTAAAATACTTACTAGGAGGTGAAGTTATTGACTTTTTATTGCTTTAGTCTAATATGTTGTGTGAGGAAAACTTCTTTGTTGAAACTTAAATTATTAACTCATTTAAATTCACTTTTCAAACAAAGATTATCTTTACACAAAAAATTAGGACTTTTAATTGCTTCTGATACTTTTCTTGTGTGACTTGTGAGTTCATATAGCAGGAGCTATCTGGAGGCTGTGATGGATGTTAGAATAGAATTGATACGGTATGACAAAACATGATACTGTATTTATATGCCCTGGTCTCTGTAATCACACAAACCAAAGCATTACTTGGGGTACTGTTGACATTCACTTTTGATCTATTGTACTATGAGTGTAGTAAATGTATGCATGGTCAGATTTTGGGAGAAGTAATTATACTATTCTTTGAATTTAGGACAATTGAAACATTTCATATCCATGCATGAACAATTGGCACATGATTATTAATTGATGTAACAGGATTGGACGGGGTCGATCATCAGTGACCAGGTAGCTTAGTCGGTAGAGCACTCGGCTAGTGTTCTGAGGGTCCCAGGTTCGAATACCGGTCTGGTCGATTCATTTTCTCCTCCCCTGTTACAGAATTGGCGCCCCACTAAATAAGCCATGTTGGTGGTGTTTGGAAGGGTCTCGTATGTCTTCGAGGGCGAAGACTTCCAGAAAGGAGGAGGAGTGTAGCAGGACTGAACTGGGTCGATCATCTGTGACCAGGTAGCTCAGTCAGTAGAGCACTCGGCTAGTGTTCATAGGGTCCTGGGTACGAATCCCGGTCTGGCTGCTCTCCTGTTACATTGAATTAAATATTGGCAAAGGTTATCCAGTGACTTGATTCTACTTCAAGATAGCCAGAATTAAACCTCAGTATTGTTACCATGGCAACAATTTTTTATTATAAAAATCGCATTTTTCATAACCATTCACTGCCTTACTTATCTATTATGGCCTGGTTGAGAGGGTACTATTGCCTCATAGTATTGTCGAGGGATGGAATAGTGCCTGAGTCGAGGGCGAGGGCACTATCCCATCATGAGACAATACTATGAGGCAATAGTGCCTATTCAACCAGGCCATAATGGGTTTAGTACATCACCTTGACATAAGACCGTTTTCCATGTCATCGCAATAGAAGCACGTCAAGCGATACCTCGCAACGCTATCTTCATTTCCACACCACGTTGTTAAAAGTACAACATATGAATTGTCGCAGAAATATGGGATTCTATAAAAATGGGATTCAGCTTCATGAAGATTAAAAGTAGATCAATATAGAACATTAGTGAACTGTCTTCTGTAGAAAAATAACATTTACTTCCATCCCAGCACACAGCAGTCTGTCCGCCATCTTGACGTCTTGGTCGAAGCGCAATGTTATAATGACGTCATGTAATGGTGACGTCATGACGTCATGTAATGGTGACGTCACAATACATTCATGTTCAATTTGAGCCAGTTCAATAGTGTCTGATTGCACGGGCACTATTGCAAATAGCACCCATGTGTGTAGCCAATCAGAATCCAGTATTCTGTCACGTGATGCACTAAATATAATTATATGACTAACACCATATGGTATTATGAAGATATTTTGTTGTCAAGATAGGAAAGCATCAAGTACAGGTGTTTTAAATGATGTGTGCAGACACATGCTTTTGTCTTCAAGATGGTGACTTATTATTAGTGTGGAAGAAAGTGAGAAAATTGTGCCCACACATATTTTAACATATCTCTGAAAGTCATCTTAAAGTATGACTAAATGAAGACTGTATATTGTTTCAGTACTATTTATGATCAGGCTATCAGTAAATCAGACATTCCTTTTCTGAGGTTTTTTGAAGAAATGTTATTAACTTGCACGATCCTTTTTTTAGTTTACATGTTGAGTAAACCTAAGTCTTGTTACCGAATCCAGCTGTGTACAGTTATCAGGGAATCCATAAACAACAATCATAGCAAAGCAGGTTTAGTATTATGTTACCATTGCCACAAGAGCTTTCCATTTTAGAGTAGAATTTTTTTACTTGTCAGAATCTCATATTTACTACTTGTATTGTCAAAAAATATCACCTATTTTTTTACTTGGACAATACAAGCAGTCATAAATTATTAGTGTTTAACAAAATGATTAAAAACATTTCTGCAATTTTCAAATGTTGAATTTAGAACAAGAATGACAACTTGAGAAAAAGATAAAATTTTCTTGACAAGATTTTTATTTGAGATAGCTTTGTATTACGTACGGTAGTGATTAGTGTCATGTGACCTCTCCCACAATGCACTAGTCCTGATGACCTACATTGATGTAATTTGATCTATTTTTATCGCAGAATCTGAATTTTAAACAAGCCAAGCTGTAATTACGATATAGCGTATGATTGCATATCTAAAATTTCGGAAATATTATGGTATTAGTCCTAAACCAACAACGTTTCTATCCTAATTTATCTCCATAAATTATATAATTCAAACACATATATAAACAATTTCTAAATTACTGATTCTGTTATGTATACATGACTAATTTTGTGAAATCTTTTTGAAGATCGATTGACAGATTGACAAATTGGGTGGTTTGAGTGTTAACAAATATACATAACATGAAAAGTACAAAACATTACTACTACTAGCTCTCCATGAATTGAACAGCACAGCATTGGTTAATAGGTAAACATATACATTCAAAATACTTGTATTTGCAGTATTACAATTATAAGTGTGAGGTACAACAATATATATATGAAATCTATTGTCCAGATAATTTTATGGAGCCATAAAATGTATAATTTCTCTTTGACACTACAGTGAGGTCGAAAAAATTATAAAATATATGGCATGCTCCAAAAACACAGAAAAGCAATTGCAACTTGCATACATACATGCACCTGTATATATATATCGGTATATTATATGTACCGTATGTACGTGATGTAATATCAATGTCACCTGACGTTTAGCCTTGAGTGTACTTTTCAGGAGGGACCCTTAAAATTGCCTCCATTGACAATTACAATAATATAGTGCTACAATTATATGTAATTTAAGAAACTTGTATCTTTTTATGTGTAAGCCGTGCCAGATTATAATACCAATTTCTTTGAGGGAATCTTAACCTTGGACGATACACTGTGGATTAACTTGCTGTCTCTATGAATGTCTTTGGTGGTTGACTTTGCCCTTGATTGATCCCGACGGATTACACATAAATTACGTACTTGTCTTTTCTGTAAAATTCAGAGGTGTTATTAAAATATGACAGTCTCAGTGAAATAGGGACGACTAAGTCTTTTCTTGAATGTATAGGATTATTCAATATTTCACACTCTGTGGTTCGGCAACAACGAACACCAGAGCGCTTTCCCACGACATCTAAAATTATGTACATGCCATGCACCACTTCATGTTAAATAGACACTGCGTGTTCATATACTTCAAAGTTATACTTTTATGATGGTGTTGTTTCTTCAAGTGTGATGTAAATGTTATGGGTTGGAGAGGCTAGGCTTATAGGTATTATGGGTTGACGGAGCATGAAGATAGCTTAATTGTGTTATAAATACATATCAGTTCTGAATGTTATTTATAAATGCTTAAAATCAATGATTTTATGAGAAAAAAATGGAATTTAGTAATCATCATGTTAAGTATAATTGTATGGTGTTTACTTTAACTTTAATGATAGATTTTTTTTTTTGTAAAGATATCTAACTTACTATGTTTGGAAGACTAAGATAAAGTATGACCTTTCAAAGATCTGCAAGGTTAAACAAATTACCTCCCATGCTACTGAACTATTACAGCATATCTATATGCTACTGAACTATTACAGCATATCTATATGTTTAGATTAAAGTTGTATTTCTGGTAATTTTCACTGTAACGATATATTGCTTAAAGTGAATATTCGGGCAAAGAAAACCAGTCTAAATGCGTTCATTGGCCTTCCAAAAGTTCTCATATATTAATACGACGATCAAGTTCTGCTTACGTTTCCCAGTTCTGACTATTAAAAGAAAGAAAAGTTGAAAGCATTGAAAGCGAGGCTGCGTGGAAATGTAACCACGGACATAGTCAGCCGGGAGGACGTTTTAGGATTCCTATACTTTAAATTTATTTCTTTTTGCGCAGATAGATTCTGACGAGAGATTTTATTTTTCTATATCATAAGATATTATACTGGATACATTCACACCATTTTTACCGACTTTGGCCATCCTTGCCCGACTGTTCACTTTAAACATTTGATATTTGAACATGCATATGTAACTTATTGATTAAGCTCCCCAAAAGAATATGTCGGCCTATAAGAGCTCCGAAATCTAGGGATCATATATTCCTGGTTTTGAATACAGCGCCTTCAATCACCGCCATGTTCAGTACCTTTGGCTTTTGTCGGAATTCCGAATCGTACCACGTGACTTATGTCCACACGTCCTGCACGCGGTGATCCAGGTAACTAGCATAAGCGCACATGTGTTTGTTAACGTTTTCCTTCTGGCTAATATGAGCAAATCGTGCTGGTATATGTCCACAGAGCGAGTATTTGAAACATCTAATTCACACATTGCCATAATTCAATATTGTGTGTATCAAATATTGTAATGTGCAAGCATCATTTTCTTTGTAGATCCAGTCTGCTGAGGTCAACCGCATGTTTTGTTTATGAAAAAAATTGTTGACATTTGGTTTCACAACTCTCATGTTACTTCGAGATTGTCGCGATGATGTTCGGAAGAGTTCGGAATGATTTGGCATCTTTCGAGCTTATTTTTGACGGGTACACGTTAAACAGATTTTTTACTTCTATGATTAAAAATACTTCCAGTGCTGCAACTTCAGAAAAAGTGGTAAAAGTAGAAAGTTTAAACCTCGGACAGACGGGGAAAAATGTGTATAACACTTAAACAGTTTTCACTATGACAAAAAGAACGAAAGTGATAGACCATACAACTTTAATTATAATACCACCAAATTTTATTTTACAATAGTAAAACAGGACCTTATAGGATACGAGGTGAGAAATGAACTGGTCCTATCAGGGATTTTATAATTTGCTAAATGCAATTGGCAGGAAACTTTACTTGCATTTGTTTAGGACAATAAATTGCCTTCTGTCCCTCAAATGATCATTGTTGTTAAAAGTGGCCAAAGCTTGAAAATGAACAAAAACAGTTCATCTGTTTTTAAAAACATTTCAGATATATAAATATAACTAATCACATAAAGAGGCTATGTAATGTACAGTCTAATAGTATACATTTCAGATACATAAATATAACTAATCACATAAAGAGGCTGCTATGTAATGTACAGTCTAATAGTATACATTTCAGATACAGAAATATAACTAATCACATAAAAAGGCTATGCGATGTTAGTCTAATAAAAAAAGATTGTCTGCCATAAATAAAGTGATAAGAATCAAAAAGGTATAATGGAGTTTTAAATTATGTTGAGAGCTTGTCGTTATTTGATAGAACGAGTGTCTAGAGACATATACCAACACCAGCATCTAAACGTAAACATCACATCTCGGCCCACGTCACCGTCTCAGATCTACCCGTCACTGAGTCATTCCACATTTACCGGCCAATAAATAAAATCTGTTATGTTGAGTTTTGTATCGCTGGTCACTGGCGACCACTCACACTCAATAGAGACATTCGTCAGTATTAAATATGACCAGTGGGGAGAGATATGCCTGACACCCTAAGTGTCCTCCGATCTGATAACTGGATTTTAAATGACTTCTTAGGAGTCTTTGTTTGTCCAATTCTTATTGATATAGGGTGAAATGTCAATGTTAACCCTGCTGTGTACTCATATTTTACCTATACATCGTAATATTTGTAGCGGTATATGAAGCGGAATTCCAAGGATAACATATCGGAAAGGATCAATTTCACCTGTATATAAATCATATGGAAGGACGTAGAGTGTCTAGAGGCATTTTATCGGTGTTGTGACGGGCGCACAGGCCTGGGGGTAATTCGTACCTGTGTCTTTATCGTCTGGCAAGGTGAGATGTAATTAACAATGTCACATAATTCATGTGAGACTGAATACTGTGATTCCTGTATTCATGTATCTTATTGTAATGTTTATAATTTATTTTCCTTTTTGATTCCTCTTAAAAACATAAGATATTCATCAAGATGAATCATTTATTCAATCAAAACAGTAACCAGGCAGTGATAGAATATTTAAATTCATAGATAAAATAGTTTTCATTAACTAAGGCAAAAGAACTTAAATTTTGAAATTTCTGTTATTTGTTTGAACATATCATTAGCAAATATGATTGTATGATGTAAGAAAGCGAAGGTTATTGGGGAAGCAGATCTAGACCTGGTTTTGATATGGTTTGGTGGACAGTGGGTTTCAGGTCTCTGACTGCCATATACCTTACTGTAAACAGGGTGATTATGGAATTAGGGATATAAAAAATGGAAGATCGGAAGTTATCGCAACAGGCACAAGAGAGCTCATTGGTTCTTCAATTTATTGAATGTTAGATGCAATTAAAAGTAAAAGGTTTCAGGGTCAATGATTTATTAGTCTGTACATTTTGTACACTGTAAAAAGTAATTTACAAACAACGAAAATATCAATGAAATTAATTAATAGTATATATAAATAAAACTTTACATAAAAAAAAACTAAAAAACATTGTAAAAAAAAATATTTTATGTATAAAAACTGACTGAATTTGTCTGCAGATTGATCGTCTAAATTTTCGTACTGATTTCTTTTAAGTTCAATAGCCTTACATAACCTCGAAAATATCAATCTGGGGGTTTAATTCAACACTATTGATCTGAGTTACGGTTATTTGTCAGAATGACATCTAGCATTTTGATAGAAACGTAAAAACTTTTGGATTCATTTTGTGTTGATGTTTAAACTGGACATGATTAAGGAACTGCAGAACCTGAGACCATGCCCTAGCTTTAGTGTTATTATTTTGGCCCATGGAATGTTACAGGCCACTGTAATAGAGTGCATGATTATCTCTTTCTCTGCTAGGGATCAAACTTTGGACCTTTGGCTTACTTGTCTAAATAAAGTGTAAAACAAAAATTATTCCATCCTTGTATATTACAGAGTTAACTCCCTTGATGGTAGGTATCAATTGCGTCATCATTATTATGTTAGCAAAATTGATGTCATTTTCTCTGAAAAGTGTGATGTTACGCTCACAAACACATGATGTCACAATCAATACCTACTCGCAAGGGCAGATAACTCTGTGAAATGCAAATACAGAATAGATGACATTATAATGTATCAGGAGAAATTGTGACAAGCAGATCGAGAACCTCTGAAGAGTTGGATAGTCTATAGATTGAGATACAATGGTGATCAACCTAGCTATTTCAGTTCACACTACACTTCTCACTCATTTCTAAAAGTCTTTGCATCCAAGACACACAAGACTACTATATCACTGCTATGGATATTTAGGTGGATGCCCTGCAGTTCTGCAACAAAGGGAGGAGCAAATGTATCCGCCATACTGGGGTTTTGAACCTGGGACCTCCAAACACTACTACTGAATGAGCTAACCTGCCTGGTTGATGAGAGTATTTTCTAATGTAAGGTTATGGTCTCCTTATATATATATATAATTGTTGTATCATCCGATGGTAAAAGTAGTATATTACTGATCAATTCCTAATTGTACATCATGTGTCAATCATTGGCATGCACATAAATACAGTACTAAAACTTTATTCATGAGGTCTGGCTACCTGTGTGACAGGTTTGTTGTCCATACTTATGTTGATATGATATGTTTTTACCTGTAGAACTGTAAATTGATTTGGTTTATATAAAATAACACCAGGTATATAGTTGGTAGCAGAGTTTTTTCCCCTCTGACAGGATTATAAAAGCTGTTTTGACCGTTTGTACTTGTATACCTGTATCGTCGTTACAGGTGTGACCTGGCAGTGTACCTCAATGTCGTACAATACAGGTGAGGTGTCCCTTTGTAGGGACCAGCGGGGGTCCTTCTAGCCTGAAGGACTGAGGAGGACAACCGTTACTATCCCTACAATTATACCACTGTGGACCTGTCGTCAGGCTTTTACTTCTGGCTGACGGTCCTCCTAATTACCACAGGGATTTCTACAGCTCCTTGATCCTTCCACCTTGACTCCTCACCTGGTCTCCCAATAGGGCAACCATATCATTTCCTCCAGGTTAATCCAGCCAGACTTATAGCTTTGGCACTGCTACTTTGAAAAAAAATGTTTTGATAAATATAAAGTATCTGTTTTATTATATAGCTAATCCAAGTCTGAGGGATAACTGCAGGCTTAAAAACACTTTTCATCTATGGCAGTTATAAGTGAGTGTTCAAATGTAAAAGAAAAGAAATGCACTGGTTTGTGCTAGCTGACATATGGTTTGATATGATCTTAGCCAGGGCATTTATAATTCTTTTATTACTTGCGACTTTACGGAGTAGACCTAACACCCAACTTCAATTAGATTGTTATTCATTAATGAAGGTGTAATTGAATAGTTCAGTTGGTTTAAAATTTGATAATTTGGGCTCTTATCTTTTTGTTTGTTTGATTGAATTAATGTCCTATTACAACCAAGGTCATTGAAGGACCAACACCCATGTATGTGGTGTGAAAAGTGTGGTACATGTTTTGGGAGACTGCAGTATATTTGTGATGTGTGTTCATGTAAAAGATAAATTCTTGCTCTTTTTAAAGTGCTATCTCACCAAAGCATGCTGCCAAAGACATCCAACAAGTACACCTCATTGGTTACATTATACAGACAACGAGCAAAGACATCCAACAAGTACACCTCATTGGTCACATTATACAGACAACGAGCAAAGACATCCAACAAGTACACCTCATTGGTCACATTATACAGACAACGAGCAAAGACACCCAACAAGTACACCTCATTGGTCACATTATACAGACAACGAGCAAAGACACCCAACAAGTACACCTCATTGGTCACATTATACAGACAACGAGCAAAGACATCCAACAAGTACACCTCATTGGTCACATTATACAGACAACGAGCAAAGACACCCAACAAGTACACCTCATTGGTCACATTATACAGACAACGAGCAAAGACATCCAACAAGTACACCTCATTGGTCACATTATACAGACAACGAGCAAAGACACCCAACAAGTACACCTCATTGGTCACATTATACAGACAACGAGCAAAGACACCCAACAAGTACACCTCATTGGTCACATTATACAGACAACGAGCAAAGACACCCAACAAGTACACCTCATTGGTCACATTATACGGACAACGAGCAAAGACACCCAACAAGTACACCTCATTGGTCACATTATACGGACAACGAGCAAAGACACCCAACAAGTACACCTCATTGGTCACATTATACGGACAACGAGCAAAGACACCCAACAAGTACACCTCATTGGTCACATTATACGGACATCGAGCAAAGACACCCAACAAGTACACCTCATTGGTCACATTATACAGACAACGAGCAAAGACATCCAACAAGTACACCTCATTGGTCACATTATACAGACAACGAGCAAAGACACCCAACAAGTACACCTCATTGGTCACATCATACGGACAACGAGCAAAGACACCCAACAAGTACACCTCATTGGTCACATTATACGGACAACGAGCAAAGACACCCAACAAGTACACCTCATTGGTCACATTATACGGACAACGAGCAAAGACATCCAACAAGTACACCTCATTGGTCACATTATACAGACGAGCAAAGACACCCAACAAGTACACCTCATTGGTCACATTATACGGACAACGAGCAAAGACACCCAACAAGTACACCTCATTGGTCACATTATACGGACAACGAGCAAAGACATCCAACAAGTACACCTCATTGGTCACATTATACGGACAACGAGCAAAGACACCCAACAAGTACACCTCATTGGTCACATTATACAGACAGCGAGCAAAGACATCCAACAAGTACACCTCATTGGTCACATTATACGGACAAGGAGCAAACCAGTCGTCCCACTTCCTTTATGCTGATTGTTACTTAATTCATCATCAGTGTTATCATGATCATTCCAATGTGGGCCAACATTCTGTTGACTTTCTAGGTGGTCACATTGAGGTCTTAGATACAGTACGATATGGGTCAAGAGCTTGTAGTGTTCATCAGGTGACTACTATGGTATTTCCTGCTCTGGACAATTAATGTAATTGCAAACGTTCTGAATGACAGTTTTATCAGAGAGAAATACTGAGGCTAGATAACTGTTGTACTGATCACTTACTGACTAACATACAACATCTAGATAATAAAGCCTGGCTGTACAGGAATTGTTGATCTTGTTTACTCATGTAGTTTATCCTTTAATTTGGTACAGATTAAATGGAATAGACCCACATTTAAGACACATGAATCTGTATATATATTGTATCAGATTGGTCTGGTTTGCTAGCTGTCTTTTGACTGTTAATTTAAAAAAAAAATGTTGTGATACTTACCATCCATTTTAAATATGATTCTAGAAAAATGAAGTTGGAAACTAAGGGGAGATAATTATATAATCAAGTTAACAGTGGAATTTAGAAAGCATACAATCTTCACATACACTTCGTAACCATGCCAGTAATAAGATGCTTAATGTCTTAAGGTTTGGATGTTATACTGGAATCAAGGTTAACATTTGTAGATGATGTATTAGGTTTATTGCTGAGGAATCTTTGTATTCAAACATTACTACCTGTACTGTTGTACAAGTCATTCAATCTTGCAGGTGTTTCTAATTATTACAGAACCCTGGTTGGCAAAAACGGTTTTGATATTGATCAACAGTTATTTTGTAAAAACATGCATTCTTATTTGTATTGCTATCAAGAGCAATTAATTTGTTGCAAGAATTCCACTTTATTTGATTTGTGGAGGTCACTTGTGACAGGTTTCACTGCTGTACTGAGGTGCCATGATGGTGAAGGCTGCCCTAAGATCAGTGTATTAATTATGTCATTATAATGTATAACAGAGTCATTGTGACACCCTTTATTCTGCTGGTGTGGGGTTTGTTCCTATGAGTTATGTCCCTTTGATAGTGTGACAATGTCATTTTCACTTAGTGTGACAATATCATATCAACTTTTCATTGGAGTGGTGTCATTAACAAAAACTCAACATTACTTGACATTTGCCTTATTACATAAACTTAATTAAGATTCTGTTATGTGTATTTCATCAAACCAACCAGTTTATGATTAGAAAAATGAAGTATTTATCACCAGCTACCGTTCTTCAAATGCGTGTTTTAAGTTCTAAAACATCGCACAGTGATCCAATGATTGGTATCAATGATGTGCGTAAGTGAAAGAAGTTATTAGAAAAATGTTCTTGTACTATATTCAGAAGGTTAAACGGTTCAAGTGACAAAACATATTTGTACAGGTTTTCAGATTTGTCTGTAGAATTCATTGTGAGTTCAAACAAAATGAGCCCATTTACCTTTCACCATCTCCCCATTATGGTAGTTCTATATTAGCAAATTGGTTTGATGCGACTTTTGAATTTGGTAATGTAAATATTTGCCCTGTTAAAGCTGTTTATCAGGACCTAGACGCCTGATTTATAGACTGTTGTTAGATTCTATAGGTGATGTGTATCTATAAGATTTACTGTTAAGTGTTCCGCGGTGCATTTCTCTGTCCCCTCTATTGTCAGACGAGGTGTTGATATGGGCGTCCCTTAGAACATAATCCCTCCAATGGAACTAATTCTGTTTTCAAACAAAAGAGGGTTTCTTCTCGAAAAGACAATTAGAGACAACCACTTTTCCTTGATAGAAAAACTAAATGGTATTCTACCCGATGATCCCAAAGTGAAACAAGGTCACTAGTGTCGTCAGCTTAATTGATTTTCTAAGATTGAACAAGCCTGGATATTTAAGATGTTCATGACATTTTTGTTAGAATATAAATGTTCCAATAAGTACCAGTATGTGGTACGCGTACCAATACATTGTGATACCAAGTCAATATTAGATACTCTCAAATCCTGAAATCTCTGATTCTCAAATACATGTACAATCAAGTCATTATATAATATGCAATATTTGTATAATAAAATATGATATATTATGAAGAAATGAATAGAGCCGTATATAGATGACCAAATAAGTTACAGCAACCTAATATGGTTTGGTTAAGAACAACATTGTTTTTGTAACAAAAGATAAAAGTCGCTAAGATAAAAGACATTCAACTCAATGACCATGGACTATAGATATGAAGATTTGTTGCCTTATATTTCTGTTAGTTGTTACAGTATCAGATATATGGGTAGGTGTAAATATATTTAACAGGAGAGGATACAATTTAGCGGTCAGACTGGCATTCAAACTCAGTACCTCTAATCAAAAGCCGAATGCTCTACCAATTGAGCTATCATTCTGGTTATCTTGTCACCGATAATTGACCATTGCCAGTTCCACATCCCCCTTCCTTTCAAAAATCTTTGGCATGGAAAACTTAACCATTTACACATATCTGTCTCAGAGACTGGGGAGAAGATATATATAGCTGACAGATCAGGGTTCAAACCTTCAACCTCCAAACACTAGCCAATGCTCTACTCATCGATTGAGCTATTTGTCAAGGATGGTCAAACTAGTTTTGCTACAAATGTTCCTGTGAAAAAATTGTTGCTAGATGTTCATTATACAGTAATTATGTAACTTTGTCCCCAAGAAAGCTAGATAAGGAGTTTAAAGGTATGTACTCAAAGAAACAACACGGGCTATAAAGACTGGCTATCCCTGTATAACCTACTACACACAGTATCAATGGTACACGTCTTGGTTTACCAAACTCTACCTAAACATGGATATCATGTGTTCATTTACAGTAGTTAAGTTGGCTATTCCAAAAGGGAAGGGAATCTCAAATATCTACACAGTTATGGGATATGTACACTATCAGAAAAAATCTCGATAAAAGACTACAGTTTAGGGGAAATATTTGTGAAAAGTAGAGATCTGTTTATAGATGCCGGTAAACACAGGTGTTCACGAAAGACAAAATACAGAATTTTACATCAAAGTAATACATTGTTCTGAAGAACTTAAGAGGTATTTTGTAAAAAGTAATGTATTTCTAAAGCTCAAGATATATATTACTTCATCTGTAACAACGGGTATAAGCATTCAAAGGGAGACTACCATGTGTGATGTTCGGTGGGAATTTACACACAGATTTCACATGAGATTGTCACCAGCTACTGCATGCAAATTAATTAATGCAAGGTACCTCAAAACAACCTGGCCTCGATTTCTCAAAACAAAAGTGCAGACTTAAGTCAAAACTTAAGTTTTTTCTCCTTATGTAACTTATATGAAAACTTATGACTTAAGTCAGTTTTGGACTTAAGTTTGTTTTGCAAAATCGGGGCCAGGATCCTTACAATAAATTAAAACCCAAACTTATAAAGCTGTGAAATTTCATTTACTAAATTCATAAGCAAAAATTGAAAATGCAAGGAAGTTTAAACAACCTGTAAGATTATGCAGGTAATTCTTTCAGAATATAAAAGAAGCTAGACAGATCATAATATACAAAAAGAGAAACCTTTATCATTTAAATAATATTTAAATTCCAATAGACTCAAGAAGAATGCGGATATATTTATTATCTATGAAAGGCTGTGTATATGAAGGGTATTGAATTACATCATTCTGTGAGAACTATGACAGCTTTCTTGGTCTGACAAATTCATTCATTCTGTCCCGCATACACCAGTGTGTCTAAACTCTTACAAACAGGGGCCGCGGTGGCCGAGTGGTTAAGATGTCCCGACATATTACCACAAGCCCTCCACCTCTGGGAAGCGGGTTCGAATCCCATGTGGGGCAGTTGCCAGGTACTGACCGTTGGTCGGTGGTTTTTCTCCGGGTACTCCGGCTTTCCTCCACCAACAAACCTGGCACGTCCTTACATGACCCTGGCTGTTAATAGGACGTAAAAATAAACAAACCAAAAAATCTTACAAACAATGGAGTTTTAAAAGACTTCAAATGCCTTTCAAATCTCTTCATTGTGGCATGAATGTTTTCTCAGTTGTGAAATTATGAATTTTAATATACCATTTGATGTATCACATAGTGAAACTGATCTTGTGGCGTAATGTACAATGTAAAGGCTAATGTTTGTATTATAGAACTGCATGTGGTGCCATGAATAATGCAGGTTGTGTAGATTCATTATATGTTCCAGGTATTTTGCAGAATTGCACAAATTTGGTTTAGAAGTAGTATATATGTCCATTTTATGTACCGTAATAAAAACCAACTTGTAAAAAAAATGACCTTCATTTATGATCATTACCAAAAGGTGAGGTTTTAAAGAATCATGATTAATTGGTAAAACAAAATCACAGTACTCTGTGATGGTATGGATATAAGCTGCAGCTGGACTTAAGTAAAATAGTATAGTACATATATATATTAATTTATATGGATATTAAGAGGAATATGATATTAACAGACACGATATCAAGTGAAATTTGAGTTGATATTATTCATTATTTATTTGATATCAATCAATTATGGATAAATTACTTAACCAGAAAATAGACATACATGTACAGATGTTTTGATATTTAGGTTATTATATGCTGGTTTGCTGCCTTCATGACTCTTCCTATTATATGTATTGATATATGTGAAGACAGGTAAGATATAGATCAATATGTTGGAAGATAGGTAAGGTATATATCAATATATTCCTATACATGTAGTATATTTAGACAGGTATATATTGATATCTGTCCACGATATATCATCCGTGCCGACTGTGACCGATTGGTCTGATATTACCTCATCTGTCACTGTAGACTAGAGTCTAAGCAGAGTGTCACTTAGCTTGCCTGTTTGTGTATTCAGTGACACAATTCAAACATACAAACAGGTTTTCAGTTCCTAAAAGCTTTTCATGGGTCAATAAAGTGACCAATGTTGAATAGATACTTTCTCTAATGAACTGTGGCGCTTCGTTGGTCGCTTAAAGGATCTTTGTAAGACGGCCTGCAGGTCAAAGGACTGTTATATTTGAACAGGCTAACATTAGTATTTACAAGTTTTAAAGTAAACACCGGTCGGATATTCAATGTTTAATTACATAAGCTTTCAATTATAGGGTTGATTGGCGCTAAACTCCATGTTTAAAAGTCTAATGCATGCAAAGAGTGTATTTTGATTTGCATGTAGTGGAATAATTAGTCTGGGAACAGGATCCTTGATGAGAAATCGTAAAAGGAGAAAATCTTATAGATGGCTGCTGTGTATTGTGTGATGTGTGATCGCTGAGGCATAACGATATTTTGTGGTGAGAGTAGGTAGACTAATATACAATGGATGTCGAATCAAATTCCTTCATGTCGCGGATCTGTCTGTAACAACAGTGACAAAACTGTCAAGCTATGCCACAAATTTATGGAGGTGGAATCGATTAATCGGCTGCCAAACAACACAGTTTTTATCTTCGTTATAGGTGTACATCATAATATCCCTGATCTGTACCTGTTCATGTCTGTGACACAGAGAACATGTAATATTGTCGCACGCCTGTGCACTAAATAAAACCACAACAGGTTGCTTCATTTCAAATGACCAGTATTTGTGGAGACTAACAAAATGTCACCTTCGATCTGATCAGAGGATTTAAACATTGAATACCTGTAGTTTGTCACACACTTAAGTTTAAAAAGTACATAGATAATCATTGAGGACTTATTAATTATATGTATGATTGGGAAAGCTTTTATGGTGTAGTGTTATTTTTAAAGGGAAGTATTAAGTCTAATAGATTACCAGTGAACCTATTGAGCGACCGGCCAGGAATTTTA
Organism: Argopecten irradians; assembly: GCF_041381155.1. Classification (NCBI taxonomy): domain Eukaryota; kingdom Metazoa; phylum Mollusca; class Bivalvia; order Pectinida; family Pectinidae; genus Argopecten; species Argopecten irradians. Next base: position 58,645,214 of record NC_091135.1, read on the forward strand.
AAGACACTGTGACGCTACAGTCTGATTACCTGGGTGGACCGGGTATAGGGATGAGAAAGGACATGCTCTGGTTACTTACCTACAAAACGGTGGATGTGTATCTCTTCCTAGATCACCTTACGGAATCCTGACAATGTTTACATTGTAGGACACCCAACTTTTAATTTCAATTTTTATTTTCTGAGATATTACTGTGTGTTGGCAGTGCTCTGTACATGTAGGAAGTGATCAGGACTGAGGATAATTAGTGGAGCTGGCGACCTCTTGATCTCTAATCTGGTCATCAAGTCCTACAATATTTGGTACAAAGGATTATAGTTATTGTGCGGAGGACATAGGAACGTCCACCCTACTGCTCTCAGGGTGGTGACACATTGGCTGCTATTGTCATCTACTCATTTCTCTGTGGATACCTGTTCCTTTCTTTGTTGGAAAATATGTGGAGTGCATGAAGGTGTACAGAGTAACGGTACACATACCTGGTGTGTGAATTACAATTAGCTTAATGTTGTTTAGGGAGAAAGTGTGAAAAGTGTTCACTGAGTGTGTGGTGGCTGGGTAGCAGGGTCAAGGACTGGACAGGTACCTGAGTGGATCACCTCAGTGGAATTATCACTTCTACAATCATAATGGATATTGGTGTAGTCTAGAGCTTAATGGACGACAGCAAGATGGTGGTATAAAGTTGCTTTACCGCCGGGAGAAATTCCTGGACAAACTACAACATTACTGTTTTTCACACTAGACAAGAATCTAATATTCATAATGACACTGGTGACATTCGCAGGGTGACCATTGCAAATTGTCATGAGGAAAGAGGCAGATTATTTTACCAGTTAGCAAAGATAGAAATCAAAAACTTGCCGAGGAATCTGTGACACGGGTATTAATTTCTAGTGCAAAAAGGAGGTGTTAAAAGCAATCATAAGCTGATTTAAGTGAGGATTCTGTGATACAAGGAAATTGATACAGCAAGGAAGAATGTAGTGATTGTAAAGGTTGTGAGGAGTTACATGTAGAATTTACAGAAGGAATGAGACCATTTATAGAGAGGATGTGAGGTAGACAGTTGTCGTCATGGATATGGAGTCGGAGGATACAGTGTCTCCTCTTCCTTCCTTACCTGGCCGTTCCTATAACTACAAACATGTTATACTTCCCTTCAACAGGCGGTAAGGCTCACCTTTGGTTTTATAAAGTAAACAAAGCAAAGTATAAGGCGGTGCCATTTGATTAATGATTTATTAATGAAGTTGAAATTGATTCAGAACAAAGTTTATCAGATAATCTAAAGTCAATTTTCTAAATGAGTTAAGCTAATATTTCATACTAAAAAAAAGTAACAATGTTGCCATTATTTTGGACTTCACTAGATTAGGATTCAATAAATTAATATACCAGAGGGGATTCTGTAGACTTCCTTTTTATGTTGACTTTATAAACATTCAATGTGTGTGGGGCAGTGATACAGGATGGTACAGAACAACACAGGCTTAAAATTTGGGAGGGATGATGATGATGATCAACGATGGTGATAGTGATGATTGAAAGACATGCAGTCATTAACACCACAATCAATTTCTACCATGTACTGATGTCATACTGTTTTCTTGTTAAGTGGGATATCATACTGATATACTGTTTTCTTGTTTATTGGAATATTATACTGATGTCATACTGTTTTCTTGTTTAGTGGGATATCATACTGATATCATACTGTTTTCTTGTTTATTGGAATATTATACTGATGTCATACTGTTTTCTTGTTTAGTGGGATATCATACTGATGTCAGACTGTTTTCTTGTTTAGTGGGATATGTCTAATGGAGAAATCCTCAGACAATGCTGTTTTACAATAGATAACGGTGGGATGTAAAACCACAAATATGTGTGAATCATTGTTTACAAGATGTTTGTAAGACTGCTATCCTCTGGGCTTTCACCCACCCAATATATAAGCTTCTTAATGATCACCAAACATTATAAACTCTCCAATAATACTGTGATAAAAATGTAGAAAATTTAATTTCCATGTTTGTGTAAAATAGAGGCTGTTTAACTTGCTTGTTTATGTAAACATTTAAATACTGTAAATGTAAGAACTAAACAAGAGATAAACCTGTAGTTTCCAAAGTGTTTTCAGGAATGTCAGTTATATATTGTAATGTTGAGAGTTTACAGTACCTAAAGAGGTTTAAAAGGTCAAGGCCACAGTGAAATCATTCATTATTTAATTTGTTTGAAATAGAACCAATCCTTGTGATATTATTGCTATTCTTTATGACAATATTGTTCATTTTGCACTGACAAAGTTAAGCATGTGACTCAGTGTAACTGTGTTGATATACCATATTAATATATTCTACAAGCAATAAGAGGCAGTCAGGTTCAGTTAAATTATTTACATGAGTCAGAATGTGGTTACAATTTTATGACCTTTTTGTTAAGTTTTTACAAAAATACAGCTATACATGTGTATAGACCTGACTTATGCTACATGTATATTGGATATTTTCATTGTCATTTCTAAATAACACAGGTGAGGTTATATCATTTTACAGAAATGTTAAAAGCAAATTTTAAGATGTTATTATCCCCAACAATCATCCAGAAACCTGTTACGGATTTTTTTTACTGGAATAACAACAACATGACTTTAAAGCTTTTGTTGCAGTAAAGATGTACAAACATATTTTCTTTCCTTTTTTGAGGTTTCAACAAGAAATTATGAATTGATCAGAGTACATACAACACAATGTTCCTGAGTATGTTGATGGAGTTATGTTTGGCAGCTGTTAGATTGATTTGCATTTCGTCATGGGTTTTGTCATTGGTAAAAAAACAACCCAGAATATTAAAATGCTAATGTTGGTTGTAAGGTATCAATTCACAGTTTCAGAAAGTACATGTTTTCTGTTACTTACAGCTAGTAAAAGACATGTTAGTATGTATATAATAAAAAAAAATTTGAACCAAAACTATACCCATGCATAGACCAAAAGAAAATATCTTAACATTCATGCTAATTTGAGCTACATGACAGAGGGTTAAGTTCCTTGGCTTTTATAACCTTGCAGATAGTACCTTGAGAGTTATGTTAAAATGGCCCTTGGTTTATAGATTCTGAGAGAGTTATGGCCCTTAGTTCATGGATTATAAGAGAGTTATGGCCCTTGGTTTATGAATTATAAGAGAGTTATGGCCCTTGGTTTTATGAATTATAAGAGAGTTATGACCCTTGATTTATGAATTCAGAGAGAGTTATGACCCTTGATTTACAGATTTTGAGAGAGGTATGTCCCTTGGGTCACAACGCTCTTAGAAAAGAGTTATGACCTTTGCTTTACGTAGCCCTACAAGAGTTATGGACCTTGGTTTATGAATTATAAGAGAGTTATGGCCCTTGGTTTATGAATTATAAGAGAGTGATGACACTTGGTTTATGAATTCAGGGAGAGTTATGACCCTTGATTTACAGATTTTGAGAGAGGTATGTCCCTTGGGTCACAACGCTCTTAGGAAAGAGTTATGACCTTTGCTTTACGTAGCCCTACAAGAGTTATGGACCTTGGTTTGCACAGCTCTATGAGAGAGTTAAGGGCCTTGAATTACAGATTATGTGAGAGTTATGTCCCCTGGGTCACAAAGGCCTTAATTACAAAGCAGTTATAACCTCCTCATGCAGTTGGCAATGAGCATTACTTAAAGCTATACATGTCACTATCGTTTTGAATTTGATTATTAAGCTCAAACTAGTTTATAGAATAATGACCTTTTGTTTTCTAAACAACATCAGGCCATTGTATTTAATCATATAATTTTATTAATTATAATGTTAAGTCCAGATCATAGTTACAGTCATCCTTTAGAGCAGGTATGAAAGGATATGTAACTGTCATGTTAATTTCATTAATATTGATATAGATAAAAAACACTTGATGAAATATTTTGAGAACAATGCTAAAAGGATATCATTGTCCTACAAGCACTCAATGAATCATTAAAAAACCAGGTGATTATTATTATAATATTTGGAAACAGTATAATCCTAAGTTATATATTGACCTTACTTAAATTCAGACAGTGAAGTCATTATACTGCAAATTGAAGTTTGAGGTGGTGAGTAATATCATGGAAATGTTTGACCTTAGTTGTAATATTCAGGTTAAATATTGAGATATTGGTACGATAGAAGGCCTACGGTGTGACACATCAGGGTTTGTGGTAGGATAGTTGTGACCGGCCAGGGTATCGTAAGTCTGTTACCTATAGATGTAACACCTGACAATAAATATCATTCCCTTCTGAATCATCTGGCTGTACCTTTTTAGCAGTCTGTCTGTTTACCACATAAGTAACCTGCTGTTTTACAGTATTTTCTCAGATTCTCCAAGGTGAGTCACCAGTTCGTGGGTGTGGATAGTGGGTATTAACTTGTTGATGAGGCTAATATTACAGTCTTATTAAGGTCTTTATATCCAGACAGTTAAAGTTGGTGTGTTTTATACCTATAGTTATACCTACCTTGGCTACCAATGAGCTGAAGAAGCATGCTCTGGCAACTGAGTAACAGTGACCATGTATATTTAACACTGTACAAGCCACATTAACCCGTTCCTTTTATACATTGACATACATTTAATTGAACTTTCTGATGATTATAGTCAATACATGCAATGTTTATCAAAAACATTTTACTATTGTTCATTGATGACAGCAATGAAAAAAGATCTTACTATTAAATTAAAAGCATACAGGAATCAATGAAAAAAGATACAAGGAAATGAAAAACAAAAGCTCAAAGGTCTTTCATTTCATATGTAAATGAATCCTAAATCATATAGGTGAATTGAGCTTCAAATGAATATTTCTAAAATTAATCAATGGTTTGTGTGACCTCTCGTTGATAATTCCAAAGGCTTGCTGTTTTAATGTTGTAATCCTGATTGAAACAGCAGACTTTTTAAAAATATTGTATGAAAACCCCTTACAATCAATGCTCTTTGCTAATTTTGATTGAGAATGTGATTTCATTTAATTTCATATGAAGAATGTTCTTATTTCTGTAGTGAAAAGATTCCATAAAAATATCGTCTTTCAACTTTTACAAATTCCTGTATACAGTAGTCTTTTCAGGGATGGCTGGCCATGGTGTCAACATTATACATACTATAAAGGATAACTTTAACGGTTTATTCACAAGGAAATGTTGATTAATATCAAATTGGAGACTTGGAATGGCTTAAATGAAAAAATGGGTCAAATGATCTGGCTCGGATATTTCATATATAAAAAAATGGACGATATACAATATAGTTTGTCTGTATTAAAAACTATCCACAATAGCTAGGTTGTATTTAGAAGTAAAGCAAATTCTATTCCACAAATAAAACACCTTAGTAACTATATACAATTAAACATGTTTATAATGAACATGCTTACAATGAATTCATGGTTATAACTTATTAATTTTCATTTCCTATTAAGGGACGAAAGAAGTTTATGTGTATTACAGAATCTGCTTATAATGAAGTGATTCTGTTGGTCCCAAAAGGTTTGTTATAGCCATTTTGTTTTGTAGTACCTGTTTCATTGAAGAACTAATCATTGCAAAATTTAAATTAGAAAAAATCTGAAGAAAGTGTTATACCTGGTAATACCTTTTTCATGTACATCATCTTTAAAGATTGTGTTTCTGATATAATGGTGGTGCTATGAAGGGGAAAACAGTTTAGGGTTGACATACACAACTTACATGGGTCTGAATCAAACTTTAAAGAAGCAAGAACATAAGTTATTTTGTAGGTCAGCGTCAAAGTTCAAAGTTGGAAGTATGCAGTAATATTTTTAAGCTCTTGGCCGGCTTATCCTTTTTTGCAATAAAGTGTAATTAATAGTCCTTACAGTGGCCTTGTGTCACTTCCCACAGATATTAGAGTATTATAGCACTATAAGTAGATCCTAGTCCAATCCTAGTCCAGGTCAGAGCTCTCCCCAGGCAGGAATTATACACGAGCTCTATATAAAGACTAGCACCATGTGTAATATACACTATTTATATTGAAAACAGGATCTAGTGTACTCTTAAAAAGGCGTACTTCTGAAAAATTGACAAAAGAATTAGGTAGAGGATGATGTAGATTGTATAGAACATTGATAAAGGATGGTATGAAGTAAGGTATGGGATCAGTTATTGGACCAGTAATTTGTGTTGTATGTATCTCTAGACTTTCTGTCTTCATATCACTGTGTGATTCCCTATACTCAATACTGTACCTGAACTGAGTCGGTACGTCACCTGTCCATTTATATGTGTAATTATAATATAATGTAATGGCTGATGTGTCTTAATGCATGTCTGTAGAATTAAGATGTTTATGCATGTCTGCAGGTAATGAATTGAAATGTCATCAACTTATCTTTTATACTTAATTAATATTTCATTAAGTATACCTCTCCTGCTTATGTATGTTGTCTGCAACAAGCTGTGACTGCCACCTGTATAATTAAGATTAATTAATTGATCTGTACCAATTAAAATGATACTCAAGCAGGTCTGTGTTAGCATTATCCATCAAAATAATATAACCTGAATTATTTCTAAAGTGCTGTACATTGCACTGTAATATCATATCTATATACTTGATTGGATTACCGTATAGAACCAATCAAAATAAAATGAGCTGTGAAACACTGCTGTATGATTGCATTTTACACTTGTATCTGCATGCCAGCATGATATATATAATGTAAGAGGTTTTGATCCTCTTTTTGATAGAGACTGTACCTAATGCTACTATATTTGGCTCAATAAGTGCTTGTTCCCTATAAATGCCCCTCCCCCATTTGGGGCCCCAATTCACTTTCATTGTCAAAATGTATGAAAACCATGTAGGTTTCTCTATTTGATATGTATTTGTAAATTGATTAATGTGCAATAATTTTATAAAAGATTAGGTCAAGGTTGGTCATATTAAGTGCCCCTTCATTTTTCCCCCCTATTTTTAGCGGCTTTGGGCACTTTTTTGGTCGAATACGATGTAAGACCAAAGTGGATGTTGTTTCAGAATTGCACTATGTAATTAGGTATTTTGCCTTGTATAAAATGTTTACCTGATGTATGTTGCAGGACCAATGTAACCTTGGACATGCCGCGGGGCAGTGATAGCTCCCTCAGCCAAGTCAGTATCAGCAGCCATTCTAGTTCCCAAGGGAGCTACGCCAGCCAGAGCACAACGCGGGGTCGTAACGAGGACTTGCATGGCTTCAGCGCCCCCTATCAGGGAGCGGAGGCATGGTGGAGCGTGGGCGGGTTCCTAGATCAGGGACTCACTCATCAGAGTGTTGGGTTGTCCCTCCACAAACACGGAGATGAGGACACGTGGGACCTGTCCGACTCGCTCGCTGACCTCTACCACGAGGTCAATAAACGGGACAAGGAAGCTCTTGACCAATCAAATGAGGAGGAGGAAGAACCTGACAATAATAATAAAGTGTACAGTATTGACAAACAGTGGATAGACCAAGACACAAGTAATGGATTTATCCGTGTGTTCGATTCCAACTCGGAATCATCCAGACTTTTCCCATCCACATTGTCAACCACAGCACAGAAAATATGTTTTCAGTGTGGGAGACCACCAAACTCCCTCCATATTCAGTTTAATGGAGACATCATTCGAAGGCTGGAACCTTTTGACAGTCCCCTAGCTCTACAGAACGAGTACCTACAGAAAATTGGATATAGAGATATACACAAGATTCAGGAAATGGGGTCTAACGACTGCTTACCATGGCTTGTCAAGTTTTATGCAGGTAAGTTACGCTTGGTATTCATTATAGGATCACCAAAACCCAGTTTCATCAACAATTTCCCATAGAAAAGCATAACAGAGGATAAGGAAAAAAACTTCAGTTTTAGGAACATTCCTTTACTCCTGTAATACTTTCCTATGGGAAATTTTAAGTTATGGAATTACTGTTCTAGACTCAGTTTTAAATATAATGTGATCTGGCCTCAGTTTCAAGAACAGTCCTTAACTGATAATTTTACATGCATGAGAGCGCATAGCTGCATTATCGAAGTTAAGAAACTTCCTTATCTTTCGTAATGCTTTGTCTATGGTGAATTTTAAGTTAACCCTAGTGAGATGTACAGCATGCCTGGTGGTCTTTGGTTGTATGATTCAGTGAGGTAGCACTATAAAGTAGGCTATCACAAGGAGACATCAGATATAGGGAAGATGTCTTTTTACTGGAACATAATCATTGAAGACAAACCAACCAAAGCATTAGTATGGTAGGTAAGTTCCTATTGTATATATGTATATAGCAACAACTCTCCAGTTTGTGAAAAGTGAGTGATATGCATGCCTGTAATCTGTTTTATGTATTGTAGTCAGCACAACAGATTTTAGTAATTATATACCAGAGAAAAATGTGTTTGAGTTGTGTAATCAGGAACCACACCCGTCACATATCATTCCTGTCAGACAGACTTCACTATTGAATTTATTGACAAGAGTCCTTGAACATGTTCCTAAACATGACATCAAAATATCTAATATTTACCTTAGCAAATAAAGGAGGTGTAAATAGAATTGTCTGTATGGTTTGTTAAATGAAAATAAAAAGTCTCCCACAAGAAATCTTGCAAAATCTGGCTTTACAATTTGTTAAATGACTTAGGTATATTAGTAGAGCAAGAAATAAGTTTTTTCTGCTGTTGTTTAAAATTCACTGGTGAAAAATGGAAACAAAATGGCAGAAAAAATATTGTATCCTTCGTATACATGTGTGTATTAGAGCTACATAACCTGACAAACTTGACTTGGGAAATTAAAGGAAACTACACATCAAAGCTTTAGGAAGCTGGAAATGATGAACTTAACATGATATAATCAAATTTCACATTTTTCCATAAATTCTGAAAAAGAGATTTTTCATAATTATTTTCATTATATGGAAAGTGTTTTGGTATGTGACAGCAGAACTTATTATGGCTGGGAAAACCATTATCATTATAAGAATCAGTATAGGGTTATAAATTCACAGTCAGTTTCAGATGGATGACTTATAGGCATTCCATATTAAATGTAAATAAACAAGTTGTCAGTCATATTTCTGACATTTCAATTAAATATTTTACCTGCTCAACCTTTGACCTCAGAGCTTGAGGCATATAGCGTGTGCAGGCATCTCTCTAGTCCGCTAAACCTGCCTATATTATTAGGCTTAGTCTCAGGTGACCTATTCTAATCGCCTTTTGTCCGTCATCGTCCGTCGTCCGTCGTGCGTCGTCCGTCGTATGTCCGTAAACAATATACATTTTCGACTTCTTCTCCAAAACCGCTGAAGCAATTTCAATGAAATTTTGCACAAACCTTCTAAGGCATAAGGCCAATCAAAATTGTGAATTATATGGTCCCCATCCCCCTGGGAGCTATGGGAGGGGCCAAAAGGGGTAAAATTGACTAAAATTTCAAAAATCTTCTTCTCCACTCACAGATGTGATGGAATTAAATACTCTTCATAGATAGAAAGGTCCTAAGGTCCTTTACAAAAATTGTGAATTATATGACCCTGGGGTCTCTAGTTTCCCCCTGGGGAGGGGGTTAAGTTTACTATAGTTTATATTGGGAAAACACATTTTTGAGTATTATTTGATCATTTGTAATAGGAAATGAGTCAAATATTGTCAGAATTATCAGTATGAGATGGCCATTGAATCCTATTAACCAATTTTCCATGACTGACCCCCAGGGGCCTTAGGGGCGGGGTCAAAAGGGGTCAAATAGGCTATAACTTCAAAAATCTTCTTCTGAAATTCTGGAAATGATAGAATCACATACGCTTCATAGATGGAAAGGTCTTGAGGTGTTTTATGAAAATTGTGAATTATATGACCCTTTAGTAGAGCAAACGGCAGCCAACCAACTTCGCTTCCGGTTTTATTTTTAAAAAAACACGTGTAGTTGAAAGATAAACAAAATGCTAGCCAGTTAGAGTTTTTATAGTGAAATTATGGTCGACATACACGACATGTTGTCAAATATTCTAATTGAACACGACTATTGCTGGTACCGCATCACTTTCGCGATATTCACGGTGCATTTACATGTAGCATATACACAGTTGAATTTTGTTTATCTTTCAACTACACATGGTTTTTTAAAAATAAAACCGGAAGCGAAGTTGATTGGCTGCAGTTTGCTCTACTAAATGTGTATACGGCGGCCATTACAAATATGTGAAATAGAAGGGTCTCGGAAGTATTTCATTGTGAAGAGTTGTTTAATTTCATAAATGGGATGTGACATGGGGGCAGTGGAGTACATAAGATCCCAATATATAGGTATGTGTATGTTTTCCCGGCATTGCATGGACGATATATTAGAAATATACCGCTGACGTAGCGTAGGCCAAATCTGGCCTACGATTTCACATTTTTAAGAGGTACCGCGAGCTGACTATATATTAGGCAAAAAAAAAAAAATAAAAAAATAAAAAAATCCTAATAATATAGGCAGGTTTAGCGGACTAGCATCTCTCATGAAAACATGGCTTATTATAGGGTAATCTATATCCAATGAAATGTCACTTTACTTCCAACATATTGCGAGTTTGTGAATCACCTGATTGTGTTGATCATTTAATGTATTGCATGAAAATGGTGTCTCTGTCAAAATTTATTTGAGGAATGATGCTATAAAATGTTATATGAAGTTGTTAACAGTGTTGATATGGAAGACTTGCTGTTTCAAAGCCCCAGGTTATAACAAAACAAAAATATCTAACCTAGTATATCTACACCAGCATTTCTTGTCCATTATAATAGGTCAGACTTCACCTCTAAAGTGTATCTACATATAAATTGTAGTCTTATTTGTCCTTGACCATTTAAATTTGCTTTTAATCTTTTAGATTATTATAAATCTTGATACAATTTCTATTTTTGATGGATGTTAATTGAATATATATTTTGGTTTGTTACGTAGATGTATCTTTTCATTTCGAGGGATGGATTTTATCTGGCAGTGTTTAATTAGTAAACATACAATAGTAGCTTGTGGCAACAAAAAATTCTAGGGTGGCCCAATAATCGTTTGGGAAAATAATTGTGGAGAGCAACGAAGGTCAAAAACCTTACAGTACAAACCAGTTCATTTCTCCATGCATTTTAAAGGCACAATCTGCCATGTTTTTGGTAAGCAAGCATCTGAAGATCGGAGAATGATGTCCATCGCGATATCTGAATCTTGGCTAATATGAGCCCAAAACAGTGTTCTGATCTGTATATTAAAATAAATTAGAGTGCATGAAGTTAAGGTAATTGTGGCCATGCATGGCCACATAAGTAAGTTATTATAGGTAAAAAGTGCACAAGAGGAAATGCAGTCCCACACAGTCCGACAGTACCCAACAACAACATTGATTATATATACAGTATAGACATGTTTATACCCCAGATAAATCATCCAGTTGTACTTACAACACAGACACATAAAGTGCATTGGACTTAGCCTGAACTGTAATGAATCATCCAACACCTAATTTAAAATTAATATTGTGTATCTTTAACCACGAGAGTGTAATGCACTTCTGATTCATTTCAATGTTCTAATTGTAATACAGCATAATTAATCAGGTGGTAGTATAAACAGTTTTCATTTCAGCACAAATGTCAATTCTACATACATTTCAGCTGTGAAATTAAAGCAATTAAACCAGTTATGAAATATAAACCTATATTTTGCATACAAAAATGCTTCAGCGTCTTAAGCAGCACAATCATTTGTCAAACTTAGGTTAAATAATAGATCAATGGATATATAATGTACATGTGCTATGAATCAATTGTTAGTCTGGTCAGACAAAAACATTTAATAATGTGCATGATCGTCTTGTCAATACTACATGCAGTTTCTAATTCTGGTATAAAATGATGTGACGTTAACTCAGGAATAAAATGACACCACTTCTTCACTTCATTTCCTAATAAGTCACAAATCATGACTCGTTTTATTACCTGACATCAAACGAACAAGATTTACCTGTTCATCTGGTAGAATTAAATGTTCCTGTTTTCATCTTCAAAATAATTTACTGCAACAATGAGATAAAAAAAATCTATAGGTCGCTTTGAGAAAAATATTGTACAAACATATTAATGTTTTATATTTTTGATGTTCAAGGAATGACTGGTCTTTTGTATTTTATAATGTTATTGTGGCAGAGTTGTTGACTTTGTGGGAAGCTGCTGAATGTAGCTTAGGAAACAAAGAGGAAGTGTGGAAATAGTGAAACAATACTAAATACAACTTGTACCAACTAAATATCCGCATGCATGTACAAATGATTACCGTATAAATCTTTTCAGCAATGGGCACACAGACAGATAATTATAAATAATAATAGAATAACCAAATCAAGTCAAATGAATATGTCCAACTCCAAAAGTACAATTACCAGATTAAAATTATTAAAATGAGGTGCACCTTTGACAAGATCCATTGCTAGGGTTTTAAATTGAAAAGAAATTTGATATTCAAATTCCACGGCGAGATAAATTATGGAAAACTGTCACATATAGCTATAACCATGATTGGATATAGGCCATTTTGATGTACCGATCTCTTTGTACTGACGTCTTCACATGTGTAATTTGATGGTGTAAACGATGATTGGGGATATAGGTTTGTGGTTAGTGTAATTTGATGGTGTAAACGATGATTGGGGACATGTTTGTGATTAAGTTAGTGGTATATGATTGACAGGTATGACAGTGGTGACGTACACAGTTAAATGTCCACAGACATCAGTAGGATAATCTACAGATATATTGTTAGTGTGTTAATACCTACATGTGTGGTATATAACATATCTACAATAAGTCCACGGGGCCCAAACATTACCTTAAACAGATATCAAGAGGACTACTGCAATACAGCACACTTATGGTCAACATACTACTGCAATACAGCACACTTATGGTCAACATACTACTGCAATACAGCACACTTATGGTCAACATACTACTGCAATACAGCACACTTATGGTCAACATACTACTGCAATACAGCACACTTATGGTCAACATACTACTGCAATACAGCACACTTATGGTCAACATACTACTGCAATACAGCACACTTATGGTCAACATACTACTGCAATACAGCACACTTATGGTCAACATACTACTGCAATACAGCACACTTATGGTCAACATACTACTGCAATACAGCACACTTATGGTCAACATACTACTGCAATACAGCACACTTATGGTCAACATACTACTGCAATACAGCACACTTATGGTCAACATACTACTGCAATACAGCACACTTATGGTCAAACATACTACTGCAATACAGTACTTGCAACTTATGGTCAACATACTACTGCAATACAGCACACTTATGGTCAACCAAGACTACTACAGACTTATGGTGCAATACAGACACTTATGGTCAACATACTACTGCAATACAGCACACTTATGGTCAACATACTACTGCAATACAGCACACTTATGGTCAACATACTACTGCAATACAGCAACACACTTATGGTCAACATACTACTGCAATACAGCACACTTATGGTCAACATACTACTGCAATACAGCACACTTATGGTCAACATACTACTGCAATACAGCACACTTATGGTCAACATACTACTGCAATACAGCACACTTATGGTCCAGCATACACTGGCCAATACAGACATACTACTGCAATACAATGGTCAACATACACGATCTTATGGTCAACATACTACTGCAATACAGCACACTTATGGTCACAACATACTAACAGCTATGCACATTATGCAATACAGACACTTATGGTCAACATACTACTGCAATACAGCACACTTATGGTCAACATACTACTGCAATACAGCACACTTATGGTCAACATACTACTGCAATACAGCACACTTATGGTCAACATACTACTGCAATACAGCACACTTATGGTCAACATACTACTGCAATACAGCACACTTATGGCCAACATTTGTTAATATTTTTATTAATGGCAATAATTAAAATGTATGAGAAAACTGGATAACTAAATATACAACATGTATATAACAAAGGGAGAACAATTTAAAAAAAAGATAGAAACCTATATTTGCCTTTAAAAATGTAATCCACAAAAGTTCGGAAGAATTTGATATTATATCAAAATCTTGTATTGTGGTCAATAGTAATATCAAACCAGCTGTTGGTTGCCAGGGAACAAGCTTTGTAAGACATCAAATATTCTACTAAATCTGTAATTTAAGGTTACATAGTCAAATTTAAAAGTATTTCTTTTATGTTTGCATCTGTTGCTACTTGTATTCTACAGCATGGGACATAAAAATGTCATTATTCAGGTTTTCAATAATTCAAGGAAAAAAAGCCAATGTGTGAAAATTGATTTCAATGAAACTTGGTTTAAAGATTATAATTAAAGTTTGGGTATATGGACATTAAATCTGTGTGCTTCCTTGATCCATTAACTTGTGTCATGTCGACCCTGGGTATTTAAGGTTTAAAATTGAACGGTCAGGTATTCTGGAGAACTTTTAGCTATACATTTATTACAAAGTGATTGTCCCTTCTCATCCTCCTCTACATATTATACATTTAACAGCTTCATAAATGTCACTTACAATACATGTGTGAACCATCACAATGGTATACACATACAGGTATCAAATGTTTGTGTTAAAGATTTACAGAGACAGTTGTGTATCTTCCTGGAACTCTTTGGTGTCAGAAACACAAAAAGATTCAAAAGCATTTAAAAAAATTTATACACAAATGCATGTGTCTTTATTATACAGCTGATGTAGTTTTGCAACAATTAGTATGATGAAATCTTTCACACTTTTATATCTTATCAATTACCTGATGGTCACTGGTACTTATAGATGTAATTATAGGACTATACAGTTAGTTCCTGGTTATTAAATGAACCAGACCTGATCTTCCAGTTAGTCTCTTTGATTAATTGTATCAATACAAATGAATTATTTACATTGTACTTACTATAAATCCTAATTAGCTATGGTTCAGGCAGGTTTCTTGTTATATAGAGATGATTCACACCACAAAAACACACTAAATCAGCCGATCTGTAGGTCAATGTTTTATTTAGTATTTTATCTACATGAATGGTCTTTTTTTTAAATCCATTTATTCAGCCATTAACTTGTCATAAAACTATGATAAAATCGTTTACACTATTATATCATATTATTAACGGACGATTACTTGTACTTTGATGACCATATAGTGACCTGTATTGTAATTGTGGTCCAAATACTTTATTTAGGTATAAAGTCTGCTAGAATTTGGGTGGATCTCACGTTAATGGTCTAATAGACTGTGTTAGTTACCATCAACATGTCTGAGGTAATGACAGGGTTAGAACTGTGAACGGTGAACCATACCGACCTGTGTGAACTAAAATCAGGACTTATAGCTAGCATTGAGATATAAAAATAAAAAAAACCAGACCAATCATGAATGTTATCGATGTTAAATTGACAGTAAACACATTTTGTTCATGGATCAAAGTTCTCATTTTGGATGGAAAAATTTAAGGTTTCTATCTTCATCAAGAACTGAATGATTTGTTGTTCGTTATCAGACATTTGATCTCAAAATCAATAAATGAAAATAGAGCGTGTTGTGTGAATTATTAAATGGATGTTTAGTAAAGTATTTTCTCATCAGCCAGAAGGTATAATTCACCTTCACAAGTTCGTTAATTCACCATCAATCAATATAGAGTTTGTAAAACAGCAAATCTTCTAAACAACTCAGAATAAAGAATCTTATATATTACGCTATACGTAATCTTTATAAAAGTTTCCTTATAACAAGAAAGTTTAATAAAAAGGGGGAAAATTCTATAAAATAGATATTGAACAATATTTACAAGAGATTGGCAACTCCTCCATTTTTACAATCGGCATGCAGATGTACCTCTGTATGTGCTTAGGGGTTTTTAGATAAACTATTAAATAGTTGAATATAGAAGAATAATTTTGATATTTTGTAAAAGTTCAGTAATTTTCAGATGGTTTGAGTACAATTTTGGATAGAAAAAGTAATATTTTTACTTATTTATTAATAAAACAAAACGCACTTCCGGTTTTGAATGCCTGATTTTCGAAAAACCAGGTAAAATTGCTTGTTTTCATGCTTTCAAAAATCTAATTAAATATCATCAATCGGGAAAACTGATCACATCAAACCATGATATAATGTTTAAACTTTGTGTTGATGCAAAAATACGATGTTTAAAAGAATACACTTAAAAGTAGTTTGCCAAGGCAAAATGCCTATAAACCAGATGTGCCTCTGCCTGTCAACAAAGACAAAGAAGGAGTTTCCAATCTCTATGTATATATGTTTCTGGTTCTACTTAGTTCGTCACTATAAGAACACTAAGGATCACCATTTCTTTGGTTTTCTTTGACTCTTTGGTTTTCTTTGTAGTAGCTGGTGACTTTGTAGTAGCTGGTGACTTTTAAGATCATTGTAAAAAGTGTAGGTGAGCTAGCCAGCTGCTTTTTCACATCCAGAGTTGTCTCTTAACGGGACAGAAAGCATAAAAACTGTTGTTACTGTGTATGCAAAGACTGTACATGTGTCCTTTTGCCCTGTACAGGGAAGCCAATATCTGATAGCACCTATTCTCGGAACCAGCTGTCCGCGTACACCATGGTGAGGAAGGGCAAGTTACTCCACCAATGGGTCCGCAGGCTCTGTGTGGTGTCTGGTACCCGGCTTCAGATTTACAGAGGTATGTGTAATATAGATAAATCATGATTAGTACAAGTCAATGTAAAATTTAATACAAGTCAGCAGTCTAAGATTTAAAATGGTAACAAATTATATCTTCCTCAGAGGCACGTAGAAATGCTTATATTCATTTAACCAAATAGTTCTAAATTAGCTTATTTGAGTTGTTTTCCCTTGTAAAAAAGAAATGCAAAATAATCTGTGATAAGAAAGCATTGTGTGAAATTTTTGAGCTGTTGTAAAAAGACATTTGATATAAAATTTATGTCTTATAAACAAAATATCAAAGTGTTCTTGAAGTTGTCCATTAGATATTGCACTATTGTTACCTGCAGTAGATAAAAAAAATTAGGAGACTGAGATTGTGTCTTTATGTTCCCTTCTTTCTTTTATTTTTCTTTTGGTCATGCAACAAACATTGGATCTATCAAAATATTTAATGTGGGTGTTACAGGAAATGTAGGCCAAGACTTACATTAGATATACCTGTTATTAAATGTTAATAGCACTGTAAAGTTAAAACAGACTTTTATGTATTTCACATCAAATTAAATTCTTTACTGTTTGGATCTTATATGACAGTCTATGTTAGAAATCCTGTAATACAGATCAATGAAAACCTGGCTTATGTCTCAACACCTGATTATTTAAATTTGAATTAAAATTGATCTTGTTTGGTCTTGACAGTTATACAATTAAAAGGCCACTCCAATTCAGACAGTATTTACACTAATACGCCACCGTAACAGTCACTGAACCTATAGCATGCTTCAAGTATTTCGACTTCCATCAGAAGTCACACATAGAAATAATCTCTAGTACCTATATACACATTCCTCAAGGAAATTTTCTCACACTACGCTCAAGAAATTTAATGAGGTTTGATATCAATGTCGGGTGCTTTGTCACATTTGTTCTGTCTGTATTAAAACTGGCACGAGGTCAACCAACATCTCGGTTCAGGTCACACACACCCATTTGAAATTTTAAAGGATTAAATGAAATACAGAGTATCTTATTCTATTTCTCCTGTCATTTCTATAAAAATTGATTTGTAAAGGTTTACAATGTACCTAAGCAGCTTAAAGAATCATGAGAAACTCATAATCCATGCAGTTTTCATTGTATTTAAATGGAAATTCTTTTTTTTTTCTTTCTTTTTTTTAAACAAACAAAAATAGAAATAAATAAAAATCAATGCAAAATTTGGTGTTGGTCAGGATATAACATAATTTTTAATGTTGAATATCTGAAATACCTTCAGGTAAGAAAAAAAGTTTCTGGAATATTTTCCTATTACTATGTCTGAATTTGTGCCCTCAATGCCTTTCCTTGTCTGCTCATATTGTAAATTGGTATCTCAGTTGACATTTTCTCCAGAATTTTTTTATCTGTTTATCAAATCCATTTTTCAGACAAAAACAAAAACTCCAAACCAACAGTTGTGCAACTAGCCAAGGGGTCAGTGGAGGAGGTCCAGGTCAAAGGTCATGAACTCTGTCTGAAGTTGACTTCATCACTTCAAGGTGACAGATCAGTGTATTTGGCATTTGCTGATGACAACACTTATTCAAAATGGCTTCGGAAAACAAAAAAGGTAAAGTTTCATAGGGCAAACTATTGGGCTTCAAAGGAGGGGTATCACTTTGGGCCGTTTTATGGCCACTCGGTGATAAGCAAAATATTTTGCATGAAGATTCACAGTGACCTAGTGAAGCATTTATTCTATTTTAGCATTAAAAATTTTAATATTTTTGCTTTAAAGCTCTAAACGTCACTCTGAAGCTATGGAATGGATGAAAATGGATACTATTTTCATCTAGGTAACAATGAAATTAAGATTCCAAATTTAGTCGCCTTTCACGATCATGGAGTGGGACAGCAGGCATAATTCTAACATCCTACCTCAGTGAAGGCGTTACTTGAAATAAAGCTCATAAAACAAGTCTAAATAATTTTAATTCCTGCTTTGAACATTGGAAAACAGCATATGCATAGTGGATAGATGATACCATTCATTGAATATGACCTAATGTATGCACATTGACCTAGCCAATGTGAACCTAGGATGTAATCATCATAAGCAGGTCATGTCAAGATCCTTATGCAGTACTAAACATCAATTTCAAGCTATCAATTTCAAATCGTGAAAAATCTTAGTTTTCAGTAAAAATATTAAAGTTTAAAAGGTTAAAATAGAATAAATGATTAACTAGGTCACTGTGACCTACATTTTGAACTTTTCATCAGTATTCTGAACTTAACTTCACAAACCCAATATTTACAGACAAATTCTGCAAAAAATGTTATCTCCATTCTAATATTTGATTAATTAGGACTTAAACAATAAAAATATGAATTTTCACCCTTTGACCTTTGACCTCTGAAATTACCATGAGCGCAAAAAAAATAGATATTCTGAATAGCATACAATATGCAGCTGACCCTAATGTACCTTCATGCAAAATATTTTGCTTATCACTGAGTGGCCTTAGAACAGCCCAAAGTGATACCCTTCCTTTATTTCGGAATTAATAGATTCAAGTTATCTAACATATATAGTTTCTGAGGTTAAAGAGTTTATCAAGGAGAGAGCCAATATCTAATTTTTATTGATCCATGATGTTAAGAATATTGTTTGATTCCTTTTTCTCATGTGTTTCCAGGCCACAGCTAAGCTACCATCGAAAGCAGACCTGTCAAATTGCCACCTCGAGTTCCTGCCAGAAACTGTGTTCATCAATGAAGATTTACGTATCCTCAATCTCCGCCATAATGCCCTCAAAGAGCGACCGATAGAAGAGGATATCTACACGATTGGCTGGCTTGATGATCTGCCTAGGTAATAATGACAAACCAAACATATCATCAGTCAGTACTGAAATAACAAAGTAATCAGTAACAGTATCAGGCCAAATTGTTATAAAGATGCTCCACCGCTGACAAATGGTATTTTTTTACTATCTAAAACAGGAGCAGACGATTAAGTAATTTTTTTCAGTTACAAAAGTAACTTACTTTACACCATCACCACCATTGAAAAGTCTGAGCTTCTAATTTTACTTCAAGTTAAAAGTATGAAAAATAATTAATGGCATCCCGAAAAAATTCTGCAGCACTAGATCACGCATGCACTAAAGGCAAAATAATTGCGAAGGAAGTGAGAGAGGAGTTCCTTCGATCTGACCTGGAGGTAGTTGTGGCCTTGGCCTTGATGATAAGATACCCAAACGCAGGAGTCGTGGCAAAGACATCAAAATCACAACGGATGAAGTTACTTCAGCTAGGAGGAGGGGAGAAAGACCACCAGGCTCCGACAAGAGTTTATTTAGAGAACGTGAAAGTGTACCTAGGTCAGATGAGACACGTCTCATGTTCGCGTTGGCCTTGGAAGAGGGGATCAAAATAGTAATGAACCACCATACTTACACGTTTCAGGGAGACTTATACCACCAACAGAAAGGAGGTCCCATTGGTCTTAAATTATCTGGAGCGTTAGCCAAGATCCATATGATTTTCTGGTGCCGACAGTTCAGGCAGAAAATGGTAGCAGCCACGGTGTCAACCTTCCTTAACCACCAGGTATACGTACACAAAGTTTATGTGGATGACCAGAACCTTGTTGTAGAGGCGTTACCACCAGGTAGTAGGTTTGTTGAGAGCAAGATCGTTATTGTGGATGAATTGGTGGAGAGGGATAGAATAAGACCAGCAGATGAGATGACGGTGCAGATAATTAAAGAGGTTGCCAACTCAATATGCCCCTATACAAAAATGGAGGTTGACTACCCCTCGGCCCATAATTCTGGATGGATGCCGTTGCTGGACATTCAGGTCCAAATTCGCGACACGGATGGGTCTGTGGACTGGAAGTTCTACAAGAAAGAGGTTTCCAGCTCACAATTCATCCTCAATCTCAGTGCACTCCCTGTGTCCGTGAAACACCAATCCCTAATTCAGGACGGCATATGCCGATTGCGTAACACCAGGCCATCTTTGGTACCAGAACTGCGCCAAGAGCTTATGGAGGATCTTGCAGAGATGATGCTTATCTCAGGATACCCAGAGTCTTTTAGGGCCAATGTTATCATTGCTGCCCTCAGAGGCTATGCCAATCAGGTATCCGCGATGATACGCCCCTATATCGGTATAGATCTTGGAAGGAGAATGAGCGCAGGTCAAGGAGGAACATGAAAAAGGCATCGTGGTTTCGGCCAGCTGACACCGTAATTTTCGTACCATCAACTCCTGGTGCAGAACTTGCCAGATGTGTACGAGGGGTGACAGCGGTACAGGGGCCCAGACTTGGCGTGAATATCAGGGTGGTTGAAACTGGTGGGCAGACGATCAAGCAGCAACTTGTTCGTACCGACACTAAATTTAGTGATAAGTGTCAACGAGGAGAGTGTGTGCTATGTCAAAGCAACCCTGGTTCTGGTGGTGGGTCATTGCATTTCCGGTCCGGTGCGCTGTACAAAGCCACATGCAAAATCTGTGCCAAGCACAACACAGTGGCTGAGTACATTGGTGAAACCGGCCGAAATGCATATACCCGGTTCCAGGAACACAGGCGCCAAGTAGAGAGCGGTAATCTCTCTAATGCTCTGGCTAAGCACTTGCTCGAAGAACACCCAGGAGACGAAGGTGACATTAGAAACTTCAAGCGTGAAGTCCTCAAGACCTTCTCCAAGCCACTCGAACGACAAGTTTCAGAGGCGGTTGCTATACACGGATCAGTTGCTGACAAGCTCCTCAATTCTAAGTCAGAATGGGAGCAACCTGCCGTAGAGAGATTGGTGGTCACTAGGGAACCACGGCTGTGAACAGCAATATGTGATAGGCAATCTAATTAAAATACAGATATCTTTATGGCCACTTCGGTGATTAGAGGATCTGACAGCGTCCCATGGGGGGTCATGTCATGTTCAAGTGACCTTTATACCACGTGTACTCACGACCACGTGTTGGTTCTGCACATTGCTGCATCAAGTGTAAACGACATTTCGTCCCAGTATACATATACGGTAAGCTATGCTGTGCTCTTGGGGCGAGATGACTTCGTCAGTGTCAAGATTTTGCAGGCAGCAATTTGACTGGTCTTTATCAAGGATCACGTGGACGTGGCCCCTAGTGGGATTTTCTCTGATCCTTTTATCAATTAACGTAATGGTAATGGGAATCTGTGTTTTATTTTATTAGATTTGATGTGATAGGCACTATGTTTACAGAATAGTATGAGGTACGAGTTGTCTCAAAATATAACATACCCTTAGTCGCTTGTCAAACTTTTCGACCGCAATTTCGATTGCCACCTCGAAAAGCTGATATATCCTACATTTCGACCGTGCATGTGATTGCATATAATATCCCCCTTTTGATACGTCAGTGTTATGTTTATGGCTACATGAGTCTATCTGATAAAGTATCTTGTGGTTATGACCATAGTTTAAACACTGGGGTTGATTTAGTGCACATAGCATGTTGGGTCGAAATAACCCGCCATATACATCAAACCGGCCAAGATATTTCGTGCCTGCGCACTATAGATGTAAACAAACATACAGACGAACACGTTGTGTTAGTGTTATTTCGGACTGAAGAAGGCCCTATAGTGGCTGAATAGATATTCCATTGACATGATTTTGATTTTACTTTGAATTTATTTTGGCCTTTTATTTCGGATTATTAATATACTAGCTTTATACCGTTTTTACCTAATTATGCAAAATAAATCATTTTATTATTATTTTTATGTTAATTAGACATATATATACATGATTAAACATCAATTATTGTTTAAATGATGAATATCATTTATGCTCTGTCGGCGATGGAGCATCATTAAAAAGTTGAACGTTTCAATATGAAATTTAGTTCTTGAGCAAAAAGAGATCTAGATTGTTATAAGAAATTTGTTGCACGCCTAACAGTAGATCCGATAAGAATCTATCTACCGGTAGGAATTTGGGTTCAATAATTGTACTTTTCAATAAAATGTACTATAAAAGGTATCATTGAATCCTTTGCTCTCCTTGCCTTTATTACATCTTTTGGAAGTCTGGTAAGTCTGATTGGGTCAATTTGTGCAACATCACGCTACAATTCCACATACTTCCAATGTGATATTTTGTCAGGGGTGAATTTTGATGATTATAAAAATAATTTAATTGATAAGATGTGAATCAATCCAACCAATTAGCAGATGATAGAAAATTTAAAATGTACTGATTAATTAGGTCTGGGTAAGATGTTACAGTATATTGTGAGTATGATGCAGTGTTACCCAGAATGCTCTGTTTTGTTGTAGATTCAGTAACCTCCGAAGCCTGAATCTGGCCGACAATGATCTCCAATGTTTTCCGATATCCGTTTGTAAGATGAAAACTCTTACGGAACTCAATGTAGCTAGTAACAAAATCCCAGAGATTCCTTCGGAAATATCTGAACTCACAAAGTAAGTTAAAAAAAAAAAGAAGATATTTTCCTCAGCAAAATGTTAGCTGATAAAGAAAAAAGCAAAATCTTGGATATTCCCTTAAACGTATGAGTAGATATTATGTAAAACAATGCAAATTGTTGATCTTCTGAAACTGCAAATAACATGTACCATAAAAGCTATCAAATTATACTAGTTAGTGAAATTGTTTTCAAGATTGAAAAATTAATCTAATCAAAGATTGTTCTTCTTTTCTTATCTAAGCATCATAATACACCATTGATAATCAATGACGTATTTGTAGTTTACAGATGCTGCATGCCCATAACAACCACCTGACATGCCTACCTGACAACATGTGGGAGATGAGGTCACTCAAGGTCATCGTTCTTGCCTTTAACCACTTCACCACGGTGCCCGACATCCTGCTGGAGAGCCACCAGACTGTGTTCCATCAGAACCTAGACAGTGTTATCATGGCAGGAAACCGCGTAGAAAGACTGCCACACGAAATCCTCAGTAAAATGAGGCATGTGAAAAAAATTGACCTACGTATGAATTCTCTGACATTATTACCAAGTGAAACGGCTAAATTCCACATGTTGGAAAATGTGACACATCTGGACGTGCGAGACAATCATATTCCTGACTTGGATGTGCGATCATTAAAAGCGTTGGAGTATTTAAACTGTGAGAGAAATAAAATGCATACTCTTCAGATTAATGGAACATCTCTAAAAAATCTGTTGGCTTCCAACAATGGTAAGGATCATATCAACATGATTATTATCAGTCATATCAATCGCTGTAATTTATTTGGTAAAACAATCCAGTTCTACTAAAGTTACACATCTATTTTTACTCCCTTAATGAAATGATCAGGTTCAATTTTATGTTAGTCAGTTAATTTCTGTCCAATCAAGATTTCATACGTGGGTGGGGGCATGTACTGTATAGCTGGTAATTTTTGTGAGGATGATCTTTTCCCAGTTCCTTTGGATATTGATTGTAAGTTGTGAAAATTAAGTCTCTGAAAAAAATTAGTACAATGAAACCTTTTTATCAAGACCACCCAAGGTAAAAGTGTTGTCTATAGTCAAGTGGTCTTTATGGTCATTGAGGACTCTAATAATGTAGTCATAATAAGGAGGTGGTCGTTAAGGAAGGGTTGACTGTACAAATGTAATGGGTAAAGCAGATATTTTATAGCCAGATTGCAAAATTTTTGACCAGCAAAAAAGGGACATTTCTAGATTTACATATACAGTAAAATATTGTTTGTATGACTGTAAAAAATGTCTTGTTATTCCAGAACTGCAGACTTTTTCTATCAATCCAAAACCAGAATGGCTAGTAAATTTAGAAATAGCTCGGTAAGTGTTTGGTAAAGTTTTGTTTCTGACAGGCAATTACATCTATGCATGTTGTACACAGAATGTATGATTTTGGTTTTATTTGATGTCCTATCAATGACCAGACTCATTCAAGACCAATTTAGGACAGGACTAGTGATAGAATATCATTCTGTTGTTATTCTACTAAAACTAATTAGATTGGCAAATGTTGACCCTCACTTTCTTGAATTTCATGGAAAAACTGCTTCTTGTAATTGTTTCAAAACTGTCTACTATGATAAAATACCAGCTTGTTCTTGATTTCTTTTGTGGAATTTCTTGATGCATATAGCTAAATGTTCTCATATTTCGGGACGTAAGGGTTTCTGTTTATATATGAAAAAAAAAATACACAAAGAATTGTTTAATCTCTAAATGCAAAAGCAAACTTGATCAGAGTAAATACCATGTCAATGTTTGATCTTTCAGCAATAAACTAAAGGTGCTACCCCTGTGGGTGTCCGAGTGTTTCTTCCTGGTGAAGCTTGATGCCAGCCACAACAGACTACAGAAGCTTCCAGACAAGTAAGACAGCTTCTTTATATCCCTGTCACACCTCTGACTCACGTTGAGACTAAAAATAACTAATGAAATAAAATCTTTATTTATATCTTTAAGTTTTCCCAATCCCATGATGCCTTATCAAACTTCAAATTAAATAACAAGTATCCTGACTTTTCTAGTACAAAGTAGTTAAGCAATAATTAAATTAGATGGAGTTAGACTGTACCTTAGAATGGACATATTCTGTCTCTATATTTTGTGATACACATTCTATGGGTCTATGAATGGTTTTGGGACAAACAATTTTGAATATCATACAACATGACAGTCATTTTTGATTTCTGAGCTATTTCATTTCACTGTCAATAGATTGAAATATTTTACTTCTCTGCTTTTAAACTAATCCTTGCATTGATAATACATAACTACTTGTATTTCAGACTGTTTGTGAATGCACGAAAGTTGAAGATCCTGATGCTTGGCCATAACTGCCTGACAGATTTGCCATTGGAGATGGAGTCCACAGTGATTGAAGAGCTCCATCTACAACATAATGAGCTCACAAACCTTCCGCAGCAGCTCCTGTGTCGCGCGTCAAGGTAGGGTAGTCACACCATATACAGGGTAGTCACACCATATACAGGGTAGTCACACCATATACAGGGTTGTCACACCATATACAGGGTAGTCACACCATATACAGGGTAGTCACACCATATACAGGGTTGTCACACCATATACAGGGACACACCATATACAGGGTAGTCACCCCATATACAGGGTAGTCACACCATATACAGGGTAGTCACACCATTTACAGGGTAGTCACACCATATACAGGGTAGTCACACCATATACAGGGTAGTCACACCATATACAGGGTAGTACACACCATATACAGGGTAGTCACACCATATACAGGGTAGTCACACCATATACAGGGTAGTCACACCATATACAGGTAGTCACACCATATACACGTAGTCACACCATATACAGGGTAGTCACACCAATACAGGGTAGTACTCACACCATATACAGGGTAGTCACACCATATACAGGGTAGTCACACCATATACAGGGTAGTCACACCATATACAGGGGAGTACACACCATATACAGGGTAGTCACACAAACATATACAGGGAGTCACACCATATACAGGGTAGTCACACCATATACAGGGTAGTCACACATATACAGGGTAGTCACACCATATACAGTCACACTATACGGAGCCTATACAGGAGTCACACCATATACAGGGAGTCACACCATATACAGGGTAGTCACACCATATACAGGGTAGTCACACCAATACGGACACATATACAGGGTAGTCACACCATATACAGGCACAATACAGGGTAGTCACACCATATACAGGGTAGTCACACCATATACAGGGTAGCGTCACACCATATACAGGGTAGTCACACCATATACAGGGTAGTCACACCATATACAGGGTAGTCACACCATATACAGGGTAGTCACACCATATACAGGGTAGTCACACCATATACAGGGTAGTCACACCATATACAGGGAAGTCACACCATATACAGGGTAGTCACACCATATACAGGGTAGTCACACCATATACAGGGTAGTCACACCATATACAGGGTAGTCACACCATATACAGGGTAGTCACACCATATACAGGGTAGTCACACCATATACAGGATCACACCATATACAGGGTAGTCACACCATATACAGGGAGTCACACCATATACAGGGTAGTCACACCATATACAGGGTAGTCACACCATATACAGGGTAGTCACACCATATACAGGGTAGTCACACCATATACAGGGTAGTCACACCATATACAGGGTAGTCACACCATATACAGGGTAGTCACACACCATATACAGGGTAGTCACACCATATACAGGGTAGTCACACCATATACAGGGTAGTCACACCATATACAGGGTAGTCACACCATATACAGGGTAGTCACACCATATACAGGGTAGTCACACACCATATACAGGGTAGTCACACCATATACAGGGTAGTCACACCATATACAGGGTAGTCACACCATATACAGGGTAGTCACACCATATACAGGGAAGTCACACCATATACAGGGTAGTCACACCATATACAGGGTAGTCACACCATATACAGGGTAGTCACACCATATACAGGGAGTCACACCATATACAGGGTAGTCACACCATATACAGGAGCCACCATATACAGGAGTCACACCATATACAGGGTAGTCACACCATATACAGGGTAGTCACACCATATACAGGTAGTCACACCATATACAGGGAGTCACACCATATACAGGGAGTCACACCATATACAGGGTATCACCCATATACAGGGAGTCACACCATATACAGGGTAGTCACACCATATACAGGGAGTCACACACATATACAGGGTAGTCACACCATATACAGGGTAGTCACACCATATACAGGGTAGTCACACCATATACAGGGAGTCACACATATACAGGGTAGTCACACCATATACAGGGTAGTCACACATATACATATATACAGGGTAGTCACACCATATACAGGTAGTCCACCCATATACAGGTAGTCACACCATATACAGGGGATCACACCATATACAGGTAGTCACACCATATACAGGGTAGTCACACATATACAGGGTAGTCACACCATATACAGGGAAGTCACACCATATACAGGGTAGTCACACCATATATACACATAGTCACTACAGATCACCATATACAGGTAGTCACACCATATACAGGAGTCACACCATATACAGGGTAGTCACACCATATACAGGGTAGTCACACCATATACAGGGTAGTCACACCATAATACAGGGTAGTCACACCATATACAGGGTAGTCACACCATATACAGGGTAGTCAACCATATACAGGATATTCACACCATATACAGGGTAGTCACACCATATAAGGTAGTACACATAGACAGTCTCAGACATCATCTGGGAGTAAAGCATTCCAAAAATTGTTCATCATTTCCAAAATCGTTGAGTGTTTATGTGTAACTAAAGTCGGCCTAGTTTGAAGTTACATTTGCTCCATTTTTTATTCATCTTTTATCTTTAGGCAGTGTAACAGATTTTCAATCTCTCTGAGACTGTCCTTTGTATGTCCTTTTTTACCATTCTTTATGTATTAAAATACTGTTTTATCAAGAATGAGATTTTATATAAAATTCTTGTTTGGGAAGCCTGTTTAATCATTTTTATCAGATTACATAAGAGTTGGAGTTGATAGCACATACAAAACAAAGTTCTTATGAGTTTTCACCTTGTGTTAAACATAAGTTTGTGTGTTCCCAGACTGCGGTACCTGAACATTACTATGAATGACCTTGAGGACATGCCACCATTCCCACATGCAGACGGCATGAACCGGCTACAGGAACTGTTCATGTCGGGGAATAACTTAGGGAATGCTGCCCTTCCCTTCGCCTGTACCTTCCCTCGACTAAAGGTCTTACACATAGCTCACAACAATATCACGGACCTCCATAGCAGGTAAACTGTTTTGTGGTTCTGTGTACAAACACAGACACTCAGCTAATGATGCTCTTATTTAAGCATTGAAGTCTCTATTTTTAAATTTCATCGGGGTATGAAATAAATTTTGTTTGCAAACTTTTGTGAGAATCCGCTACGCGGATTCACACAGTTTGCAAACAAAATTTATTTACTTCAGTGCTTTAATAATGTAGCCGGGTCAAATCTACATTCAATTGCCAAAGACTGGTGTTTCCACATGTACAATAAAACTAGACGATATTATACATGTACACTTCACGAAATATCTTTCTCTGTAGCGGTTACGATTAATGTTACAACTTAGCGTAAATAAACATACATTATTCTGTCAATGATAAATTACAGAATTAAGAAAGGAAACATAAGTAATGTAATATGTACATTACTTCTATTTTACATATAAAGCTTGACAAATTACACAATGTACATACCCTATCAGTCCGACAGGGGTTATGAAGGGAACCGTACAAGTTCCTTCCGTCTACATAGTTAAATAGTATCTGTGGAAAGAATAATTAAATTAGTTTAGTACACGTAAATTAATACTGGTTGTCATTGTAAAAACCCAATGATGAATTCGAACCACGCCTGAAATAAACTGATAAAATAAAGACAATTTAACTTCAAATGGAAAAGGTATAATCCTTATAAAGGTTAGATAATTTATATAATTTCATATAAATTACAAATATTACTACAGTCCACTTACTTTAGAATAAACTGCTGCTCTCGGCAAAACTGTATATAAAATATATATTTTGCTGTAGATAGCTATATAATGTTGGTACGTCAAGACGGTCTCGTGTCGTGTGCGGGAATGAGATACAATTCACAGGTACACGGTACGTACGAGGACACAGTCACGTGATAACACAAAACATTTACATTAAAGCATAATGCACATGACAAACACTCTGATGGACACAAACTAGACAGACAGGTTTGACAAGTACATGTATTAAAATAGACATATGACAGGTAATGATGACGGCGAATTAAAAATAATATAAAAGTGCAAAATACTAATATTGCCAATCCGGTAATATTGAAAATCTGAGAAGGTTTTTAATCAAACTTTATTGAAACTAACAAGCGCTACCACAATAAGAGAATATTATAATTAATTTTCCAGACTACTTTATAAAATGAAAGACGTTTACACGTACGATTCCATTGATTTTTTCCTAGGGATTATTTTTTCCAAATCAATATGCAATGTCAATGTTTGTATTGTGACGTCATGATAACGTCGGGTTTCCGCGCCATTCTCGGATTTTTTTTTTATCGTGGAATGAAAAAAATGAATAGGCCTATCAGAAAGCCAGAAACAAAGAGAAAATTAATTATATGTATATAAAGGAGGTCATGAATTTGTGTCATTGTAACTGCTATCAAACAAGCTTCATAGAACAGTGAACCTGTAACATACATGTTAAACCTACTGATTGACAGGCTCTACTAGCATTGTTAGAACAAGCTTAAATGAATTTTTAAATGCATTTCACCTTTCATATTGCAGTGTTATACCAGGGTACATTTGTACTTTGTTTAGCAATGAAGCTTGATCTGATTTTAAGGAAATACAAAAAAACACACATGATTAACTAATGCTTACATTTAAGTACAATTTTGTACATGTATGAGTCTTAATCGAATATATCATGTTAAATATTTAAACTAATCTTGACTTTTATATTCCAGGGATATCAATAGGCTTGAGGTGCTGCAGGAGCTGAATATATCAGGGAATCTGTTACGATCTCTCCCATCAGCTTTATGTAAACACCCTAAGTTACAGTGTCTCAGGGTCAACGCCAACCTCCTCAAGGAACTCCCCGACTTCAAAAAGTCACCCAACCTCAAGGTAAACATATGGGTTATAAAGATATAGTCCCAGCTTTATAATGTCAGGAAGTATTTATAGGTAAGATCAAGGAGAAGTATAGTTTTGTCAAGATATTACTGTTACTCATAGTCCTAATAAAAGGATAAATGTGAGCGCAAAGATCAAAATTAAAGGATATTGTCGAAAACCCAAACAGTAGCTTTCATGGAAAGTGCATTTTCTGGATAAAAACATTGGCAACTAAGATCTTAATATATGAAAAATAATGTTTGAGTGCATACATTTTTAACATGATGACAAGCTGGTGTTGTAAACATATAAACTTGACTTTTTGATGTGAATGGTTTTCCCCTTGTACATACATTTTGTTTTGTGTTCTATAGATTCTGGATGTAGGATCAAATCGTCTGTCCGAGTTACCAGTCAGTAAGCTGATGGGGTCACAGGTCAACCTGCTGGACATCTCTGGGAACCCTAACTTGATGGTGGACAGTGGAGAACTCAAGGGCATCAGGTACAGTGTTTTTTTAGAGAATCTCGGGTGTATCTATCTGAGATACATATTGAGTTCAAAAGAAAGGGTTTGAAAATTGGACGGTCACACGCTTTAGGGAATTAGACAGTGGTGGACTCAGAAACTGACTAAAACATTAGAAAATAGTGTGTGCTGTATATTCATAATAGATAGGTTCTATAAGGACCAATGGTTGTCTAGTTAGACATGTATTTATTCTCACTAAAAGTTGAAAACTTTGTATATGTTATCCAATAAGTAAAGGTTAAGAATCTTCCATGTAGTTTTAAAAGTTAAATGAATTTGAACTCGATAAAGACCCTATAACTCTCATCTATGGCTATGTTTCCAGTAACTGGAAGAAGATCAGTATGGTGGACATGAGGGGACAGAACCGTTCCCTCCTCGACCTTCGTCAGGCTCCGTTTGATGACGTTAACCAACCATGGCAGTCTGGTCTCTCTCAGACATCGGGCATGAGAAACAAGTAAGGAGGCACTATTTTTACCATTAATATGTTTATAGTCATTTACAGATTTTGTAACAGAGTGCAGGATTTTATATAAATCACTCTCACACTCAGACAAATAAGCTAAAGAGAAGTTCTCAGAGAATCATTCTCTCTGGAGATGAGATATATTGGTATTTAAGCTGAGAGGTTTATTACGGCTAGTATTCATCAGGGTTATAATGTCATATCTTTTCTAAAGCGAACACAAGTTTGTAAAACCTGGTGATTTGTATGTGATTTTCAGATTGTCTGTTGCCATTGTGAACAAGCCGAAGTTCACCAATGAAGTGGAGGGACTGTTTGGAATGTTTGACGGTGGCCGTAACGACGAGGTCACCAAGATCCTAGGGGATATCATATGTGATACCTTACTGGGGGAATCTAAAACGATAACGTCACAGAAAGATTGCATGAAGTACACCATGCTGGCAGCGCATACGTACGTATTGTACATGATCTTTGTTATTTCAATCAGAGAAAATATTCTGTATTGTATATTAAAGTTTGTAAAGCCTTAATACAGCGAAGTGCGCTCAAGCGTCCAGAATGGGCTTTCGGATAGTAAAAACCACAAAATCACGTGAATAGTTTCAACTCCTCCCCCAAATGCTTTAGTATCATGTAGAGACAGCCAATAAAAAATTTGGGTAGACTCCATGTGGTGCTGCACAAACAATGTTGACTTCAAAGGAAACTACTGAATTGATATGAAGTGATTATCCCATCTCTAACTTGCAATGGTAATTGTAATAGAAATATTTAGAAGCCTTCTTGTATAAGGACCTACGACAGGCTTCGTTTTTTCACATATTTTTACATTAGATACTCTACATGGACTGGGAAATATTGGTCCAAATAATTATATTAAGTGTTTCTCGGGTCTTTGAGATTTGTGGTGTGAACGATCAGAAAGCCCATTCCAGATGCTTGAACGCATTTAACCTATAGCCATTCATATGCTCCCATGAAATGTGTGGTAGTGTATACAATACATGCTACCGTTGTCTGTCAAATCCTGCCCTGTCAGATGCCTATATGGAGGCATATACAAACATTTCTAAAGATATTCTGAAAGGTTTTTCCCTACATGTATGAATGAAAGATATCGGGACAATTTATTTAGGTATATGTATCATGTTAGAGACACTATCTTAGATGGTAAAAAACATTTTGGTTTGATCAGACAACAAGTCCAGATGTCCTTGTTGTATCACAATTTAAAGATGTAGTTGGTATTTGTTAAACAGGAAGCTGAAGAGCACAGGTCAAAAGGTTGGAGCAGCGGCAGCCTTGTGTCATATCAAAAAGGTTGTAGAGGGAGCTACCACAAACCACCTTCTCAACGTGGCCAATGTTGGTGATACAGAGGTGGTGATTAGTCGGAGTGGTGAGGCTGTGCCACTCTCCCGTCTGTTCCTCATCCAATCAAACACGGACGAGAGCCAGAGAATCTGTAGATCAGACGGCATCATCACAGAGGTAAAGAGCTTCGTGTTGTTTAAATGCCGATTCTTGATAATAATATTGCACTATTGTATTAATTTTCTATTAACTATTTAACTAGAGCATACATTCCAGTTTGGTATTCTGACACATTGTATGTTTGCAAGTTCACAGTTTAATAGAATTAAGAATGTACATCCTGAACAAAATCATGAAAAACTTATCATACGTTTATGTACAATGTGATTTCGTGTTGTAGGATTGTTGTGTGCATGGAGTGACCTGAATGTTTTAGTTAGACTTATTTTCTTTGTCTGTGTTTTAGGATGGTCGTGTGAGTGGAGTGACCTTTAACACCAGACTACTGGGATGTAGCTACCTGTACCCACACGTCCTACCAGATCCGTTTGTCACTAGCATCAACCTCAGACAAGACGACCAGCTTCTTATCATCGCCAACAATGGTCTGTGGAAGTATATGTCCTACCAGGAGGCTGTAGATGAGATCATTGACATTCCTGATCCAGTGCGTGCGGCAAAACGTCTCCAGGACCTGGCTCAGGGATACGGATCAAAAGAGAGCATTGGGGTGCTGGTTGTCAGGCTTTTATTGTCTGACGCTGAACGTCTGAGGATGAAAGACATCCTTGAGGAACAATATAAGTATGAACAGGAACTTTTGAGTGAGATTGCCAAAAGAGATGCAGCTCGTGATGAGGAAAGGCGAAGGAGGAAGGCGAGAAAAGCTCACGAGGAAGACGCTGTCCCAATGGACATTTATAAATTCCGTGAGGAGAAAAGACAGCAAAGAAAACAGGTTAAAGAAGTGTTTAATGTGCAACAAGGTGCAGAGGAAAGTGGGGAATATGTGAGTTTGAAAAGCATGAGCTCAGATTCTAATAGTAATTCTGTGAATTCTACAAACTGGGAATCTCTTCTGCAACAGAGACTTACGAGTGAGGTGAAAGACAAGGAGATAGAGATGGTGTTTGGGGAGGACTTAGATGCTGAGTTTGGTCCCGAGATGGACCAGGTGGACTCTAACTGGGTGCAGCATGGAGGTGGTAAATATCTTGGTGATAATGCCTACCATCTTGGTAGAGAAATAGTTAAACCACCAACACCATGCAGAGATACTTCACCAATTCAGTTGGAGCCCTTCATGGGCCCTGTGTCTAGACCAGTTTCCATAGAGTCCATTGAGTTTCAGAAAGAATATACACAGCCATTTGACATTGATAGAGACGCCATATTGTTTCATCAGATGCAGCTTGCCCGATCAAAGAGTCGGGGAGCTAGCATAGATAGTATGGACTCCACACAGTCTGTTCCTGTCAGTGGGTCGATCAGACAGTTCGACCCTCCGATCAAAACCTCATCACACAGCATCGAGGTCCTCATCCATCGAACAGCATCCCTACCAAAGAAGGCAGAGTTCGGGACCACCTTGCCTGAAACGCGGAGGCCAAAGGGTCATAGAAATGATGGCGAGGGTGAAGGTTCTGATGAGGACTTAGAACCTACAGGGGAGAGCAGACTTGATGAAAGGGTGTCCTTGTCTGACGGGACTATAAGGAGAGGATCATCCAAAAAGAACAAACCTATTCCATCCAAAAGATTATCACAAGAAAAGGCACGGAGAGTAGAAAAGGAAAGTGTGGACACAAACAGTACTAAAACATCAAACCATGGACAACACATGTTCAAATCATCAGATGGACACACTTGTGTTTCAACAGAGTCCGTAGAGCAAGTTTTTGATTTCACAAACTCGGAGGAAAGTATCAAATTCCCTCACATTGAAGAAATTGGTAGATTCTCTAAGTCTGAGGAATCGGAAGGTGGCATAATTGCTTATGTAGAGGAAGCAATTGAAATAACGGATGATTTAGATCAATTTGTTTCCTACAATAATGATGAGGAAATCGTTCTTGTGGATACATTCAGTCTTTCTGACGATGTGCCAGATGATTCGAAGGAGAATCAAAAGCCTGAGAATGCAGACTTGTATGAGATCCCTATGTACTTGGGAGATAATACAGACAGTGATCCAGCAGTACACGTGTTTAAGTCTGATATCCTAGACGAACCCCAGGAGGATTTGTCGGTGGTTAGTGGATACAAAGGCACAAAGAAAGATCCGAAAAAACAACATGCACCTCCCCCTCCTAAACCTTACCTCCCTCCACGAACAGTACCATCCAAATTTTTGAAAAACGAAATTTTGATTGACTGGAAAGCATATAAACCAAAGAAGTCAAGGAAAGCGCCATCACCACCTCTCCCTCCTCAGAGACCTTCATCACCTGCCATACCAGAAAGGCCAACATCTCCAATACACAGATCTACTCCCTCACCGGTACCCTACGAGGCATCGGCTCCTCCAGCTAAAACTAGCAAGAAGATGCCTCCACCTAGGCCACCATTGCCATCAGACCATAACACAAGTGTTCCTTCAAAACAGAACTCCAGTAAAGCCATAAATGGCCAAAGGGAGAAAGCTTTTCCATCAAGACCGCCCCCTCCCCAACCTCCTCATCGAAACTCTAGTCTGGTAAGTAATGGTCATCACAATGTTACGGCCATTGAAGATCTGTTTGCCAAAGTTGATAGGAAAAGTCCTCCTGAATCTCTGAAGTTAGCTCAAGAGTCGAACTCACTCACTAGTCTCAAGGAACTCTATCAGATGATGGAAGAAGAGGAAGAGGCAGAGACGAATGTCGAGGACTGGGGTCAAAGGCCAAGTAAGGGTGTGGCAAAGGCAGGAAGTGGACATTCAAAGCAAACCAATATGGATTACAAAGATCGGAAAGACAATAAACTGAAATCTAGAGATCTTAACCACCAAGAAAAGATACCAAAAACGGTGTCCTGGGATTTGTTGACTTCATCTGGTACACAGCTGAACAAATCTCTGTCAGAGCAAAGTTTGGTTATAACCTACCTATAACACTAGATATTGGTGTGTGTGATGTATTATGCTAGGGTGTAAACAACAGCTGCTTATAATCAATTGTCACATTTGTAATACCTATTATTTACAGTCTCAGTAAGGAAAAAAATGTTATAATTTACCCTTGTAATAAAATGTCTTCTAATGGTTATAAGGGATTGGGTGGGGTGACTTGATTTCCAAATTGATTACTCATATGTCGTGCAATCATTTACTGTGGGACTTTCATAATGAAGCAGTCCATTCTGTAAAACGTTGAAGGCATGGATGAGAAGTTTTAATAAAAAACATCACCTTCAATATGTTACAGTCTGTATCTATTACAGTTTGGTGTATAACAGAACTGACATAAGGAATTCCTGAAATGTTTGGGAAAGGTAAGGGGAGGTAACTTATTTCAGAATAATGAAAATTGGTGCTCAAAATATAAAATCCTGTATAAATGTATTTAGCATTCAAAGAATGCAGATGTCTGGTATGTTGTGAAAATTCTCATTAATATTCAATCATGCTGCTTGTAAGGCAGACTAACTCACAAGATCTTAATTAATTACTGATTAATTAATTATTGATATGAAAGTTGATTTAATATGGAGATTGTATTCATTATGTAAGCCTGTAGTTAGCCATACAGATATAGTTTTAACTCATTCAGTCCTATATTTTTGTAATAAACTGTTCCAGCTTTAGGTTTGAGAGATTTCAAATGAGTCTGCATGGGTGAATGAGTAGATAATACATTATACTGTTTATGTTCTTTGTATGGTTCTCTTGTACATTACTATGATGACTGACTTATATATTATAAATTCCAATTTTTAAAAAGTGCTTAAAAAGCAAAGATTTGATATTACCTTTCTATATTCTGTATATTAATTGCTTCATAACTCAATGATGTCCAGTAACTCAAACATCAGGTAATTCTTAATTATGTTTTATAAAGTATTTATAAACCAATAACATTTCTATGAATTTTGTAACAATATTACTAGACCTATATATTTGTAAATATGAATCTAATATGTCTGTAGGTAAAATGCATATATTTTTAAATCATTTGTGAAAGTTGTTTTGCTATGGTGCTTTTCCCCAGAAGGTGATCTGGTTTATATTCTACGAGTAAGAGAATAAATGAGTTCGTATGTGGTTATGAACATTTAAATTCCACACGCTATCCTAATGATACATTAATGTATTTGTACAGTTCATAAGTGTGTACCCCTACATGACGTGCAATAAGTATCTATCCAGATATGTATAATTATAAAGTTAATTCTCCATCAGGGTTAAATATAATCTTGTACATGTCCTCTACTAATGAGTTAGTATCCTGGTAACTTTTTCGTTTCTGATAACTTACTGAAGTTTGCCATTGTAAAATTTTAGTTGTATGAGAGCCAAAATGTGTTGGTGTTGTTTTTTTTTGTTTTTTTTGTATATGAAAAGATAACGTAATTCAAGTATATATACCTGACAGCCTGCTATATTTCGTGGCCAACGGCACCATTATCTGTCTAGAAGCCTTGATTCCTCTATCATGGCAATACGATCGTTCTGTTGGTATATTAAGGGAGACAACCTGAAGAGAATTATGGTTTGAAGTAGACCAATTATGAGATACATCATTTAATGCCAAGACTAAACTAATCTAAGTAATTGATAGGCTTCAGCTTCCTAATATCCTGGTAAAGATCACAGAGATTTGTCATGATTTATAGGCTTCAGCTTCCTTATATCCTGGTAAAGATCACAGAGATTTGTCATGATTTATAGGCTTCAGCTTCCTTATATCATGGTAAAGATCACAGAGATTTGTCATGATTTATAGGCTTCAGCTTCCTTATATCATGGTAAAGATCACAGAGATTTGTCATGATTTATAGGCTTCAGCTTCCTTATATCCTGGTAAAGATCACAGAGATTTGTCATGATTTATAGGCTTCAGCTTCCTTATATCATGGTAAAGATCACAGAGATTTGTCATGATTTATAGGCTTCAGTTTCCTTATATCATGGTAAAGATCACAGAGATTTGTCATGATTTATAGGCTTCACTTCTTTCTGGTAGATCACAGGATTTCATGATTTATAGCTTCATTCTTTTCATGGTAAAGATCACAGAGATTTGTCATGATTTATAGGCTTCACTTCCTTATATCATGGTAAAGATCACAGAGATTTGTCATGATTTATAGGCTTCAGTTCCTTATATCCTGGTAAAGATCACAGAGATTTGTCATGATTTATAGGCTTCAGTTTCCTTATATCCTGGTAAAGATCACAGAGATTTGTCATGATTTATAGGCTTCAGTTTCCTTATATCCTGGTAAAGATCACAGAGATTTGTCATGATTTATAGGCTTCCAGTTCCTTATATCCTGGTAAAGATCACAGAGATTTGTCATGATTTATAGGCTTCAGCTTCCTTATATCCTGGTAAAGATCACAGAGATTTGTCATGATTTATAGGCTTCAGCTTTCCTTATATCCTGGTAAAGATCACAGAGATTTGTCATGATTTATAGGCTTCAGTTCCTTATATCATGGTAAAGATCACAGAGATTTGTCATGATTTATAGGCTTCATTCCTTATATCATGGTAAAGATCACAGAGATTTGTCATGATTTATAGGCTTCAGCTTCCTATATCATGGTAAAGATCACAGAGATTTGTCATGATTTATAGGCTTCATTCCTATACATGGTAAAGATCACAGAGATTTGTCATGATTTATAGGCTTCAGCTTCCTTATATCATGGTAAAGATCACAGAGATTTGTCATGATTTATAGGCTTCAGCTTCCTTATATCATGGTAAAGATCACAGAGATTTGTCATGATTTATAGGCTTCAGCTTCCTTATATCATGGTAAAGATCACAGAGATTTGTCATGATTTATAGGCTTCAGCTTCCTTATATCATGGTAAAGATCACAGAGATTTGTCATGATTTATAGGCTTCAGCTTCCTTTATATCATGGTAAAGATCACAGAGATTTGTCATGATTTATAGGCTTCAGCTTCCTTATATCATGGTAAAGATCACAGAGATTTGTCATGATTTATAGGCTTCAGTTTCCTTATATCATGGTAAAGATCACAGAGATTTGTCATGATTTATAGGCTTCAGCTTCCTTATATCCTGGTAAAGATCACAGAGATTTGTCATGATTTATAGGCTTCAGCTTCCTTATATCATGGTAAAGATCACAGAGATTTGTCATGATTTATAGGCTTCAGTTTCCTTATATCATGGTAAAGATCACAGAGATTTGTCATGATTTATAGGCTTCAGTTTCCTTATATCCTGGTAAAGATCACAGAGATTTGTCATGATTTATAGGCTTCAGCTTCCTTATATCATGGTAAAGATCACAGAGATTTGTCATGATTTATAGGCTTCAGTTTCCTTATATCATGGTAAAGATCACAGAGATTTGTCATGATTTATAGGCTTCACTTCCTTATATCATGGTAAAGATCACAGAGATTTGTCATGATTTATAGGCTTCACTTCCTTCGGTAAAGATCACAGAGATTTGTCATGATTTATAGGCTTCAGTTTCCTTATATCATGGTAAAGATCACAGAGATTTGTCATGATTTATAGGCTTCAGCTTCCTTATATCCATGGTAAAGATCACAGAGATTTGTCATGATTTATAGGCTTCAGCTTCCTTATATCTGGTAAAGATCACAGAGATTTGTCATGATTTATAGGCTTCAGCTTCCTTATATCATGGTAAAGATCACAGAGATTTGTCATGATTTATAGGCTTCAGCTTCCTTATATCATGGTAAAGATCACAGAGATTTGTCATGATTTATAGGCTTCAGCTTCCTTATATCCTGGTAAAGATCACAGAGATTTGTCATGATTTATAGGCTTCAGTTTCCTTATATCATGGTAAAGATCACAGAGATTTGTCATGATTTATAGGCTTCAGCTTCCTTATATCATGGTAAAGATCACAGAGATTTGTCATGATTTATAGGCTTCAACTTCCTTATATCCTGGTAAAGATCACAGAGATTTGTCATGATTTATAGGCTTCAGCTTCCTTATATCATGGTAAAGATCACAGAGATTTGTCATGATTTATAGGCTTCAGCTTCCTTATATCATGGTAAAGATCACAGAGATTTGTCATGATTTATAGGCTTCAGCTTCCTTATATCATGGTAAAGATCACAGAGATTTGTCATGATTTATAGGCTTCAGTT
Source organism: Argopecten irradians (assembly GCF_041381155.1). Taxonomy (NCBI): domain Eukaryota; kingdom Metazoa; phylum Mollusca; class Bivalvia; order Pectinida; family Pectinidae; genus Argopecten; species Argopecten irradians. The sequence goes on from NC_091135.1 coordinate 58,685,407, forward strand.
TCCTTATATCCTGGTAAAGATCACAGAGATTTGTCATGATTTATAGGCTTCAGCTTCCTTATATCCTGGTAAAGATCACAGAGATTTGTCATGATTTATAGGCTTCATGATTTATAGGCTTCAGCTTCCTTATATCATGGTAAAGATCACAGAGATTTGTCATGATTTATAGGCTTCAGCTTCCTTATATCATGGTAAAGATCACAGAGATTTGTCATGATTTATAGGCTTCAGCTTCCTTATATCATGGTAAAGATCACAGAGATTTGTCATGATTTATAGGCTTCAGTTTCCTTATATCCTGGTAAAGATCACAGAGATTTGTCATGATTTATAGGCTTCAGTTTCCTTATATCATGGTAAAGATCACAGAGATTTGTCATGATTTATAGGCTTCATTCCTTAATCCTGGTAAATCACAGAGATTTGGTAATATCTGGTAAAGATCACAGAGATTTGTCATGATTTATAGGCTTCAGCTTCCTTATATCCTGGTAAAGATCACAGAGATTTGTCATGATTTATAGGCTTCAGCTTCCTTATATCATGGTAAAGATCACAGAGATTTGTCATGATTTATAGGCTTCAGTATTCCATTATAACATGGTAAAGATCACAGAGATTTGTCATGATTTATAGGCTTCAACTTCCTTATATCCTGGTAAAGATCACAGAGATTTGTCATGATTTATAGGCTTCAGCTTCCTTATATCCTGGTAAAGATCACAGAGATTTGTCATGATTTATAGGCTTCAGTTTCCTTATATCATGGTAAAGATCACAGAGATTTGTCATGATTTATAGGCTTCAGTTTCCTTATATCATGGTAAAGATCACAGAGATTTGTCATGATTTATAGGCTTCAACTTCCTTATCACAGAGATTTGTCATGATTTATAGGCTTCAACTTCCTTATATCCTGGTAAAGATCACAGAGATTTGTCATGATTTATAGGCTTCAGCTTCCTTATATCCTGGTAAAGATCAGAGAGATTTGTCATGATTTATAGGCTTCAGTTTCCTTATATCATGGTAAAGATCACAGAGATTTGTCATGATTTATAGGCTTCACTTCCTTATATCCTGGTAAAGATCACAGAGATTTGTCATGATTTATAGGCTTCAGTTTCCTTATATCATGGTAAAGATCACAGAGATTTGTCATGATTTATAGGCTTCAGCTTCCTTATATCATGGTAAAGATCACAGAGATTTGTCATGATTTATAGGCTTCAGTTTCCTTATATCATGGTAAAGATCACAGAGATTTGTCATGATTTATAGGCTTCAGCTTCCTTATATCATGGTAAAGATCACAGAGATTTGTCATGATTTATAGGCTTCAGTTCCTTATATCATGGTAAAGATCACAGAGATTTGTCATGATTTATAGGCTTCAGTTCCTTATATCCATGGTAAAGATCACAGAGATTTGTCATGATTTATAGGCTTCAGTTTCCTTATATCATGGTAAAGATCACAGAGATTTGTCATGATTTATAGGCTTCAGCTTTCCTTTATATCATGGTAAAGATCACAGAGATTTGTCATGATTTATAGGCTTCAGCTTCCTTATATCCTGGTAAAGATCACAGAGATTTGTCATGATTTATAGGCTTCAGCTTCCTTATATCCTGGTAAAGATCACAGAGATTTGTCATGATTTATAGGCTTCAGTTTCCTTATAACATGGTAAAGATCACAGAGATTTGTCATGATTTATAGGCTTCAGCTTCCTTATATCCTGGTAAAGATCACAGAGATTTGTCATGATTTATAGGCTTCAGTTTCCTTATATCATGGTAAAGATCACAGAGATTTGTCATGATTTATAGGCTTCAACTTCCTTATATCATGGTAAAGATCACAGAGATTTGTCATGATTTATAGGCTTCAGCTTCCTTATATCATGGTAAAGATCACAGAGATTTGTCATGATTTATAGGCTTCAGCTTCCTTATATCATGGTAAAGATCACAGAGATTTGTCATGATTTATAGGCTTCAGCTTCCTTATATCCTGGTAAAGATCACAGAGATTTGTCATGATTTATAGGCTTCAACTTCCTTATATCCTTGTAAAGATCAAGAGATTTGTCATGCATACAATATCAGTAGAGATTTAGTTAGTAATTACTCTGATATCAGTAACAGTACTATTATTTTACAGAGGATATGTTTGATTGTGATATACCTGTCTATTGTTAATATTGATGTTATTAAATGTTTTCATACGGACTCATTAATATTGATGTTATCAAATGTTTTCATACCAACTCATTAAAACTTACAACAAACATTTTGATGTTGATGGTGTTATATTTATGCAGAAAAACCGTCGTTGTTTGGATATAGGATGGCATGAGCATTTCCGTTTCGGACACTCGTTTTCTTTAAATACCAGAAAACATGGTATTGCTATTTCTAAATATATTCAGAAACATATACTTAAAGACTGTTAATTCCTTCGTTGTCTTTGCTAACGGTTGTTTCCCTTGGCTAACTGCTACATTGCTTTCAACATGATATTTGTGCATACATATTAAGTTTGAACATCATGATGTGATATGACTAGTTTTTAGGTCACCCGAGACGAAGTCTCAAGTGACCTATTCTAATCGCCCGTAAACAATTTACATTTTCGTCTTCTTCTCCAAAACTGCTGAAGCAATTTCAATGAAATTTTGCACAAACCTTCTTAGGCATATGGCCAATCAAAATTGTGAATTATATGGTCCCCACCCCCCAGGGGGCTGTGGGAGGGGCCAAAAGGGGTAAAATTGAGTAAAATTTCAAAAATCTTCTTCTCTACTCACAGATGTGGTAGAATCAAATACTCTTCATAGATAAAAAGGTCTTAAGGTCCTTTACAAAAATTGTGAATTATATGACCCTTGGGTCTCTAGTTTCCCCCTGGGGAGGGGGTTAAGTTTACTATAGTTTATATTGGGAAAACACATTTTTTCTTATTATTTGGTCATTTGTAATAGGAAATGAGTCAAATGTTGTCAGAATTATCAGTATGAGATGTTCATTTAATCCTATTAACAAATTTTCTATGACTGACCCCCAGGGGCTTTAGGGGCGGGGTCAAATAGGCTAAAACTTCAAAAATCTTCTTCTGAAATTCTGGAAATGGTAGAATCAAATACTTTTCATAAATAGAAAGGTCTTAAGGTCCTTTACAAAAATTATGAATTATATGACCCTGGGGTCTCACGTTTCCCCCTGGGGAGGGGGTCAAGTTTACTAAAGTTTATATAGGGAAAACACATTTATGAGAATGTTTTGCTCAATTTTCATTGGAAACGAGTCAAACATGGTTAGAATTATTAGCCTGAGATAGCATTTTAATATCATATCCACATTGGTCCTGGCCGACCCCCTGGGGGCAGAGGGGTGGGGCTAAAAAAGGGTGAAATAGGCTAAAACTTCAAATATCTTCTTCTGAAATTCTGGAAATGGTAGAAACAAATACTTTTCATAAATAGAAAGGTCTTAAGGTCCTTTACAAAAATTGTGAATTATATGACCCTGGGGTCACACGTTTCCCCTGGGGAGGGGGTCAAGTTTACTATAGTTTATATAGAGAAAACACATTTATGAGTATTTTTTGCTCAATTTTCATTGGAAACGAGTCAAACTTGGTTAGAATTATTAGTCTGAGATAGCATTTTAATATCATATCAATATTGGTCCAGGCCGACCCCCTGGGGGCAGAGGGGCGGGGCCAAAAAAGGTCAAATAGGCTAAAACTTCAAAAATCTTCTTTTAAAATTCTGGAAATGGTAGAATCAAATACACTTTATAGATGAAAAGGTCTTAAAGTTTGTTTATAAAAATTGTAAATTACATGACCCTGGGGTCTCCTGTTTCCCCTTGGGGAGGGGGTCAAGTTTACTATAGTTTATATAGGAAAAACACATTAATGAGCATTTTTTGCTCAATTTTCATAGGAAATGAGTCAAACTTGGTTAGAATTATTAGCCTGAGATAGCATTTTAATATCATATCCACATTGGTCCTGGCCGACCCCCTGGGGGCAGAGGGCGGGGCAAAAAAAGGTCAAATAGGCTAAAACTTCAAAAATCTTCTCAAATTCTGGATATAGTAGAATCAAATAATTATAGATGGAAAGGTCTTAAGGTGTTTTATAAAAATTGTGAATTATATGACCTTGGGGTCTCACGTTACCCCCTTGGGAGGGGTCAAGTTTACTTTAGTTTTTATGGGAAAAACATATTTGTTAACATTATTTGCCCAATCTTTGTAGGAAATTAGTCAAACTTGATAAGAATTATTAGCCGAAGATATAGCATTTTAACATTCATATCTGTCCTCGATGACCCCTTGGGGGACCAGAGGGGCAGGACCAAAAAGTGTCAAAATGATTAAAATTTCAAAAAATACTTCTAAGTTCACAGGTTTGATGGAAGCAAATACTCTTCATAGTCTAAAGAGTCAAATTTATAAATCACTGACCAACTTCAAGGCCCAGCATATAGTGTTTATATGTCTTTAATTTGTTTCATTATTTATTTCATTATATATTCTAACTCAGGTGACCGTTAAGGCCCATGGGCCTCTTGTTCAGATTAACATGTTTTTATGTGATTTTTGGAAGCTTGAAAATAAGCAATTTTACTTAAAATCATACATTCAAAACCAAAAGTGCATTTTAGGCAAATGCAGATGTACATCTCCTGATTTTAACATTGGTGGAGTTGCCAATCTGTCTTATATATAATATATTACTTAAAATTTAACCTAATGGAGTGACACACTGACTAGACTCTTTTTCTTTCTTGAAATCAGTAACACCACAGTTTTCAAATGCATTTTTTGAAATTCAGAATACGTGTTTCTAATGCAACCTAAGTAAATCCTCAGCAGTATATTACAATCGGGACATTTGTTGTCCGTTGATAAGTGAAGGTTATAATAAATAAATGATATAAGTATATTCCATACGTTAAGGGTAAACATGATCGATACCTGTACTTTAATTTTAACAAAATTTTTCATCACATACCAATGTATATCTGCGTCTGGAAGGGTTACCTTTAACGCTTTGGGTGATAAACTATGCTACAGTGATAGGTGTATATTAAATGTGTGTTTATTTTATCGACTTCTTACCTTTATCGATGAGTTTCCATTTAAATGTCAACATTGAAAGTTTTCAATAGACTTTAGTATTTAAACAAACTAGAGTCTGATAAAACAAGTATAGCCTTCTTCCTTTGATGACCGATCTTTCTACCAATCTTCTGTATATTAAATCGTTCAATATTGCAAAGATATAAGTGGAGTGAGTAATGAAGTATTTTGACTTTTCTAGTGAAAGAAAGCAGGAACGAATCTGTGATTAAGGACGTCTTAAATCGTTAGTATACTTTTATCAAGTATGATGCCCACAATCCACTTAATATTGTTCCTTAATTTACATAAAATATCAATAAGACGATCATCTATGTCCTATGATATATCGGAGTTAAGCTGTATTGCTGTTTGTGATAGTCGCGAACGTTTGTATGCCTATCTAACGCCAGTGTTTATTTCAGCTGTTGGTAACTTGCCCATTTCGACTCGAACAGCTCGATACTCCGACTGAGATAAGTTAGTTGTGGATTGCCATCCTGTTGCATGTGTGGCTTTTAGTCCAGTTCTGTACACATTTACAGGGAAATATTTCAAATTTGTTTTAATATTTTTCAACTAGGAATGTTTTCGTAAAACGTACGGCATTTGTATTATCGAACATTGCCGTTTGATCACTTGCTATGTAGAGCATTTGAATAGCTCTTGCAAACGATAAAGGAAAAGAAAACATTATCAAGTTACTGATTCCGATTGACGATAGGAGGACGACGTATCTAGACTCAGTACGTGATTTGAAACATGGATTTGCCGGTAAATTACGAAAAACATGTGATCATCTGTCAGCTGTGTGATAAAGTGTTGGTAAAACCGAAGAGTCTTAAATGTTTGCATTCCTTCTGTGCGGCGTGTCTCCTTGCTTACCTCAATAAAATACCAGACGACAGCCGGGCAGACTGCTCCTTCCACTGTCCATCATGTAGGGCGATAACAAAATTGCCTGTTTCAGACATCCCTATAGACTCCTGGTTACCACTGCTCCCTAACAGCACCCTACTCACGACGCTCATTGAGAAAGTCTCCCTTGGAGAAGCGAAGACGTGTTCCCCGTGTACTCGTGCGGACGTCGTTACTACCCCATTGTCGTGGTGTTATGATTGTGGCGAAGCCCTCTGTGAACAGTGTGTAAGCTATCACCAACGGATGAAAGTCTTGATGGATCATACTGTCTTAAATCTAGAGGAAATCAGGAATAAACCTGGAAAGCTGGCGGAAACTGAGGAGCTTTGTGAAACCCACGCCGGAAAGGTGGTGGAAGCCTTCTGCTTTGATCATGATCGCCTGTGCTGTTTGGATTGTGTGACATACGACCACAAGAAATGCAAGAAGGTAAAGTCATTAGAGGAAATATCGACTGGTATAAAAAGCCAAGGTGCCGTTAAGTCAGTGGCTGATAAACTAAAATGGGTTGAGGACCATACTGTCGCTGTAATTAACAGTCGATCAAGCACAGTGGAAGAACTGGATCACAAGAAAGAAGCTATATTATCCCAAGTTGCATTGTTACGCGAAGAAATCGAAGCACTTTTACAACAGATGGAAATTAAACTAAACGAGGAGTTAACAAAAATGCACGCAGCAGTCGTCGAACGGCTCAATATCCAAAAACAGGATTTCGATTATGTATACAAGGCAACCGATAATGGAAAGAAGATCCTTGCGGTGTCCGAATACTTAGGTACGGAAAACCAGGTTTTTGTGACAACTCAGAAACTCAAGAAAATATGCGAGGAGTATGAAGAGTTTGTGAAATCTGAAAGCAGCAGAGTGTACGACTACAGCTATGAATTTGTAGTCAATGAAATCATAAACGAGTTTACCAAAAACGTTCTTTCTATTGGCAGAATCAACTTACTGCGGGCACCAAACAACATCCTCCCGGCTTATATGAAAGACATGCGCATTGAGAAGAATTTGGAGATAAACGGGAAGTGTCCCGGGGACACAAACCACTGCTGGTTTACAGGCGGGTTGTTCACGTCATCTGAGTATCTTGTCCTGGCAGACTACAGAAACAAAAAAGTTAAGTGTTTCAATCAATCCGGCAGCCTGGTTTCATCACTGGAGCTCCACGGGCAGCCGTGGGACATTTGTGAGATTGCAAATGGAGAATTAGTCGTCACCTTTCCAGATAGAGCATCCATTTGTGTGTTAGAGATAGATCAGGAAGGAGGAATCACAAACAATGGCAAGGTGATCGAAGTAGGAGTGTCGAAGTAGGAGTGGGATGTCATGGAATTCAACTTACTGAAGAAATCTTGGTAACCGCATGTTCCAATGAAATACGAGTCATTGGCCTGGACGGTATACTACAGAGCACTCATCCACTGGAAGAACGCGGCACGAGATATGCTATGGCACATAAGGATAACTTTGTTTACACGGACAAAGTTGGCTTAACGTCGAAAGGCTTGTCAGGTGTCTCCGTATTCAAATACAGGCACCGCGAATTACGATCTCCTCGCGGATTTACACGTGATCATGAAGGTAATTTCTACATATGTGGTATGGATTCCAACAACGTTCATCAAATCACAAAGGATGGCACAATCAGCAAAGTCTTGCTGACAGCAAAAGACGGCATCCGGAATCCTTACATGCTGCGATTCCAGAGTGAAAGCACTAAACTGTTTCTCACACAGATGGACTGTGACATAGTTACTCTATACAGACTGGTAACAAGATGGTGAAACGGGAATCAACATAGTCCGTACAGATTAGTGGTGACAAGGTGGTGAAGTAAGCTACATAATCTGTACAAATTGATGCCATGGTGTTAATCAAGCTAGATAGTCTGTACAAATTGATGCCATGGTGTTAATAAAGCTACACATTCTGTGTAAATTGTTAACAAAGTTGTGAAACATAATCCGGATCAGGAATCAAGGATACGCTTCTGGACAAGCGAACATATATTACCACTGTTCTGAATAGAGTCATTGATTAAATTCATTAGTATTGCATGTGTGTTAATCCCGAGAAGATTTATAAAAGCACTGTATTTTAATAATTAATTAAGAATATCTCAGAACTGTATCAGAATAAGCGTTGCCATTGTTACCCCCTAACACCAGTCTAGGATGTAAACCTTTATACCTAGTTATCAGTGTTTAAAAATATCGCACGCTTATTCAATATGTAACTTGCATGCATTTAATTTTGGAATGTAAGAGGGGTTTGTTTGTTTTTATCAGCATTAAAGTATGTTCAAATGTTATGATGTGGCTGAAAAACATTTTGATATGACAAGGTTAAACACAATTCACGTTTTACAAATCAATTCAGCTTACCTACGATAACAGTAAAGGGTAAAAGTCATAGGTTTGAAGGTCAAGGTCAAACATTTCCTAATGATATACTGATGCAACAAATTGCTTCGAATTATATTTAACATTGGTATAGTTGTATGAATTTTTCATCTGAATATAACAAAATATTTGCAAGCTTTTGTGAGAAAAGTTTACACGAATTCTCACTAAAGTTTGCAAACGATATTTTTTTATAGCACAATGAAAAAAAAATAAATAGAAAAACCCCCCCCCCCCCCCCCCCCCCCCCCCCCCCCCCCCCCCCTTTAAAAAAAAATAAAAACATAACCCCCCCCCCCCCCCCCCCCCCCCCCCCCCCCCCCCCCCCCAAAAAAAAAAAAAAAAAAAAAAAAAAAAAAAAACTGACAATGTCCATAATTAATTATGTGGACTATTTGATCAAATAGGATACGTTTTTATCTACGATTCCTGTGATTTTTCAAGGTTTCCTCAAATCAATAGCAATGTCAAATTGTATTTTTCCATTTAATCAGGAATGCCAATATTTTCAGGATATGAAAGAAATGAAACAAACTGTGAATCCGCGTATTATTTTATTTCTGTAAGGTAGGATTGTAAATAATTCGACCAGAAATTAACAAAGTCAAGGTCATTGTATCAGTACTTGTAATTGATAGAGAATCAGATGTTAGTGATGGACAGATGCACACTCATTCAAAAAACATTTAAAATAAAAATCGACATTTTAAAGGATCTGCTGTATGGTAAGATTTAATTACGATAATTACATAAGGAATATTATTTTTAAGGAATTTTGATTTGAATATTTCAAATATCACACCGGAAGGATCGTGTACAAAACACCGATAGCCGAAGCCATACTTTTTTGAACATAAAATGTACAGATAAAATTAGTAAAATGGAAGAGATGCACACTCACAGCATGTGACTTATAAAGCTGTTATAGTTCTTTCAAACGTGATTTATGTAGCGAGAATAGAATAAATATACGTATATATCGGCTGTTTTATTTCTTAAGTAATTAAAAGAGTCTCGAGTGTTTATTTGATCTTTTATTCCTTTTATGAAACCGTTTTTTTACTCTATAGCTTCTGTGATAGATGTTGGTAGCTGAAGGTTGAACTAGATAACATGCTGGTTAGGTTACAGTGGCACATGTTTATAACTAAAATATTTGAATTCATTGAGATTTGGCAGCATAGTGTATGTGAAAAGCATTGCTTAGATTTGTATGATTGTTTTAGGTTTGAGTAGGTATAGGAATTCGTAGTGTGTTGGATGTACAGTGTAATCTCAAATATACAGTAAGATAGTGTAGTGAGCTATGTATGGTAAGATAAAGTACTGAGCTATGTATGGTAAGATAAAGTACTGAGCTATGTGTGGTAAGATAATGTAGTGAGCTATGTATGGTAAGATAAAGTACTGAGCTATGTATGGTAAAATAATGTAGTGAGCTATGTATGGTAAGATAAAGAGTGATTTATGTATGGTAAGATAATGTAGTCAGCTATTATGTATGGTAAAATAATGTAGTAAGCTATGTATGGTAAGATAACTTAGTGAGCTATGTATGGTAAGATAATGTAGTGAGCTATGTATGGTAAGATAATTAGTGAGCTATGTATGGTAAAATAATGTAGCGAGCTATGTATGGTAAGATAATGTAGTGAGCTATGTATGGTAAGTAGTTAGTGAGCTATGTATGGTAAGTAATTAGTGAGCTATGTATGGTAAAATAATGTAGTGAGCTATGTATGGTAAGTAATTAGTGAGCTATGTATGGTAAAATAATGTAGTGAGCTATGTATGGTAAGATAATGTAGTGAGCTATGTATGGTAAGTAATTAGTGAGCTATGTATGGTAAGTAATTAGTGAGCTATGTATGGTAAAATAATGTAGTGAGCTATGTATGGTAAGATAATGTAGTGAGCTATGTATGGTAAGTAATTAGTGAGCTATGTATGGCGGTATTTTGTTATTAAACACATATTTGCCTTTTAGTTTCAAAACTTTTATTTTTCCAAGTTATACGGAGGATCTGAATAATAACAGTATACCGAAATATGGTTTAAATCAAAATTACTATTAAAAGGATACAGATTTCGAGAATCTGTGGTTTAAGAAGAATAAACTTGACAAGTTTTCTGTGTATTAAAGCCATCTGTCTCTAAAGATATGTAGGATGTGTTTTTATTGACAGATGTGAAAATCAATAGTGTCTGCGGGCTCTACAATTATAGTTTATCTCAGAAGATTTATCTTGAATTTATGAGAATACAAACCATGGCTGATCTCAGTCATGGGAAGTCATGTATAACCAGATATCCTTTGTATACACAATTATACTACATTCCCCGTCCCCGCTGGCCCTGTAGAAACTGAATCGGCTATGGAATGTCATAGTGAACATCAGAGTTATAGGGTCATCCTCGATACTCAAGAACTAGTCTAAACAAAAACTGTTCGTCAAAAACAGCCAAAACAGTGGTACTTACCTGGAAAATGTCAATAACGTTTTGGCACAAACGGTACAAAATGTACATGAGAAACGGTATAGAGTCGACTTTCCAGTTTACAACTGTACATTTTCTGCGCCTGTTTCGATAGAGTCGGCGTTCCAGTATACAAATGTACATTCTCTGTGCCTGTTTCGATGGAGTCGTCTTTTCAGTATACAAATGTACATTTTCTGCGCCTGTTTCGATAGAGTCGGCGTTCCTACTCTTTCCTGCCGTCAGTATGCTGCATTTTTTTTAAAACATCTACATGACTAACGTGGACTGTATCCTAGTTTTCAAGTTTTCTTTTATTTTGGGATGGCTTCTATCTTTATTACCCCATGACCAGAAGTGTTAGCAGACCTTTAAGTTTTACAAGTTGATTTATACCCATAGTGGAAACCTCTCTTTGTCATTATTGAGCACAGAAAATTTTCCATTCATAATTGATTCAGATAAATGTATTGACATTATTATTAAACATACATTTTAAAACTATGTGTAATACTACAGAAGCATTTCCATAAATATATCTCCTTTGTTATATTTGATATGATTCAATTTTGCTTGTTACGAGCATTTTCATTGGCTTAAAATTATTTTATCAGCCAATAAAGGAAAAAATGGCGTCGCCGTTTTTGAAGTTGCTTCTGATTGGCTGAGATGACGGCGTAATGATTTCCTAAACAAAAGAGTCCCAAAATGAATTTTGAGTATTGAAGATATTATCTTTAGTAAATTGAATTATAAGGATTAATTTGAATAGATTTTTTATGTTATGGAGATATAACACAAAAATCTGAGTGTACTCTCATCATAAACCGCTTAACGGTTTATTTAGAGTATACTAAGATTTTTGAGTTACATCTCCATAACATAAAAAATATGTTCAAGCTAATCCTTAAATATAAGTTTTTGGACCAAATCCAATATGGTGGTCATCGGAATGGCATTATGACTAGAAGTACCTGTAAACTAGGGAAGTATCGATCAATAAATCGATCCCGTTTTAAGTAAGAATTATATATAATAATCATTTGGCAACCAAATGCAATATTATATGTTGTTTGTGTAATCGGTAGCCCGATATTAAAGGGTTCATAAAAACATTTGGTCGTAAAATATCAGGTGTGGATATACGCTCAATTTGACTGACGGACCAATAGTATTGTAAGTCATATCGTAGGAAGACAAGTAAATTTTCGCTTTAAGAGCTCCATAACTTATCTGTCCAGGAATTATAATACCGTGTCCTGTGTATAGCACTAAGTCATGCATGACTATGAGGTTAGTCAGGGTAGTTGTGGATATGATATGGATGTGATAGGAATACAGGGATTTGAAGGACTGATTCTCGCCTGGTAGGTAACGTATACACAACGTAAATAAGGGTTATGGGATTATATTCGAACAGATGCTGTGAATGTTTAATTGTGAAATGAAATAATGAAGTGTGGCATGCACAAGAGACAACGCTGGTCGGTGCACAGACACATATCTGCACCCGATAATACAGGGTCAAGGTCTGTATGACTCGGCCGGTGTAACGTTGAAAATGGACCTCCGTTGAAAATTGACCTCGGGTCAGTTTTCAACGTTGAAAACGGACCCCGAATGCCGTTGAAAATTGACGGTGTCTAGGGTCAATTCTCAACGGCAGGTCTGTTGAAAAATGACCGTTGAAAAATTACCTTGGCAAACTATCAACGGATGGTCTGTTGAAATATGACCCTAGTACATTCACATATATAACTGTTGCACAAACCAGAAACATATATACATTTATGATAGGCAGATGTACCTCTCTATGTCCCTAGGGGCTTTTAGATAAACTCTTAAATAGTTAAATACAGCAGAATAACTTTGATATGTTATAAAAGTTAAGTAATTTCAGATGGTTTGAGTACGATTTTGGAAAGAAAAAATAATATTTTTAGCTTATATGTTAATAAAACAAAATGCACTTCCGGTTTTGAATGCCTGATTTTCGAAAAACCAGGTAAAATTGCTCATTTTCATACTTTCAAAAATCATATTAAATAACCATCAATTGGATAAAATGATCACATCAAACCATGATATAATGTTTAAACTTTGTGTTGATGCAAAAGTATCATGTTTAAAAGAATACACTTAAATGTAGTTACCCAAGGGAAAATGCCTATAAACTGGATGTCCCTCTACCTGTCAACATAGACAATATATGTTTCTGCACAAACATAATTCTCGAATTCTGTTATCGCCATTTCTAATATAAGCGACCCTTCTGTGCTGGTATTTAAATTACGTAATCACCTCGATTTGAATTGAAATTTGTTATTGTTATCATCGTATAAAAAATACCTCATTTAAATATTTTGTATGTTTATTATGGAGAATACAAAACTTTAATTTTTTCTATAGTTATTTTGTTCGCCCGTTTAGATAATGTTAATTTAATTGTTCTCAGACTGAGGAATTGCTATATGACACTGAGGTAACGTAGTAAATATAAAAGGAATTGTTATGTGGTGTTCACTTCCGAGTACCAGTGGATAGTGTTACAAAACTATAATTATGGGATATTATTAATTTATTTCTTAATGATTTTTTATGATTATATTTTCGACGATTTTACGTTTGTCAGACATTGTTTGTTGTTTTGTTGTTGTGTGATGTTGTGTTGTTATGTTATGTGGTGTTGTTGTGTGTTGTGTTGTGTTGTGTTTTAAACGGGGGTCCATTTTCAACGTTACACCGGCTATATGACAGTATCATCACTAACAACCTGTAAGATATGACAATGGAAAATACTTTAAATCGACAGACAGATAATTTAACTATAATTTTTATTAATATATGTGAGACAACATATATAATGATATCTTTCCTGAAGGCGTAAAAATATTGGATACGAAAGGTATATTTCCTTTGTGCATCATTTCGTACCATCTATTTATAACTGTGTATGCAGATACTTGGCAGTCCTCTTACCGAGTGACTTTACAACAGTCAATATAAACGTTTTCATACAATTCGCTATTTGGTTATTTGGTAATCACGAATGAATGAATGGTATTCGAACAATTTGGTAAAATGTTTGTCCAGAAATATATATGAGAGAGAGTGACCATTTTTATGACCAGTAGATGTATGTGCCTAGGGATTGTTCCCTATTCTCCTAAAAAGTTATATATATGAGGATGACTGATATATCATTAATAGTTAAATAATTATCAGACGATGTGAGAAAATTTTGAGAACTTATTCAAACATTCAACTGCTTTCTTGGAGGATTTATTGTCCTATAAATCTCCTAGGATTGCAGACAAATTAAATAGTGCGTTCTCCATACATATGTCGAAAACCAGGTACGTAAAATCCTCTAAGTATTGTTACTCAATATGGAATAGGATCAACAAGATCCAAAATTATTATTTATGCCAAGACTTAAAAAACTGGACACAATAATACTTCCACCACTTTCGAAAATCTACACGAAAACGTTTACATATGTGGGGACCCCGGGTATGTGGTATTGATCCATTCACTGGTAGATATAGGGATAAGTTTTCAATAGCAAACAATAGCACCACTCAATAGTGATTTGTCCTCACTTTCTCCCATTGGTCCCAGCAGTGCTAGTCCTCATTCGACTTTTTATAACACGAATGGAATCTCGCTACAGAATTTATGCCTTTTCATAGATGTATTATGTAAATATTACATCAAAAAATTTAAACCTTTTTCCATTTATTTACTGCATACTTCCCAACCATCTCACTAATGGGAAAACGTATGGTGAATAAGTATGTCACTTGCTACCCACAGTTGTGTCCACACATAATCCCATTTCATGGTCAATAAGTAAAGTTTATTACATGGGTTTCAAGTAAGAAAGGATTTATTACAACCGAACGACGAGAAATTATGCAATTAAAAAAAATATTTGATTGAAAAATACACACATTTCCATCCCTATACCCTATTTTCCCATTTTTCTTTGTTTGATTTACTTGTTCGTACTATGTTTGTGAGTACCTTTCGATACTAGGGGTTGGCTTAATATTGATACAGATTTTTTCATTACCATAGTAAGGAGCACAAGAATATTTGGAATATAAAGAGTCTGGGAAATACTGAACCAACATATTTTTGAGGGATATGTACTGTATGAAACAATTGTATCATAATCAAGTTTTGATCAATTATTAAAAGAAAATAAGTAAAAACAAGAAATTTTTGGAACCTTTAATTGTGGAAGTAAATTGTATCTAAAATCTTATGGGATCTCTCATAGTGTTATTTGTTGATATAGGGGTTCATGAAGTAAATCAAACACTAATTAGCCATAATAGTTAACCATCTTTATTTTAATGTCAGATAAGATATATACCCAGTTCGCCATTGACCATGTAACAGGGGTTCTTTTTTGAAACTTAAAGAAATTCTCAAAATATCAAATAAAAACGCTCAATTGATTGTGTATTATAACAAAATAATAACATGAGCTTCTGCGTTGTAAGTATAATAGTTCAATGCTAACCCCAAGTCTATGCGGCGATATTGAGGATTTCGGTAGAACCCCATAACGAATTAAAACAAGAGGCCCAGAGGGCCTGTATCGCTCACCTGGTTTGTAATGCCAAGTAATGTTCTAAATACAGGTTCATTGTTTCTTTTCTGAAGGAATTCGAATATTTACCTCTAATTCACCTACTGGGCCCTACCCATCCTACCCCCGGGGGGTCAGAGCCAACATTTATACAAGTTCTGTTCCCCTTCCCCCATGGATGTTTGTGGCCAAATTTGGTCACAATCCATGCAGAACTCTAGAAACAAGTAGCAATTTATAGGATTTACCTCTATTTCCCCTATTGGGCCCCACCCCTCCTGCCCCCGGGGGGTCAGAGCCAACATTTATAGAAGTTCTGTTCCCCTTTCCCCAAGGATGTTTGTGGCCAAATTTGGTCACAATCCATGCAGAACTCTAGGACAAGTAGCGATTTATAGGATTTACCTCTATTTCCCCTATTGGGCCCCCGCCCCTCCTGCCCCGGGGGGTCAGAGCCAAACTTTATACAAGTTCTGTTCCCCTTCCCCCAAGGATGTTTGTGGCCAAATTTGGTTACAATCCATGCAGAACTCTAGGACAAGTAGCGATTTATAGGATTTACCTCTATTTCCCCTATTGGGCCCCGCCCCTCATGCCCCCGGGGGTCAGAGCCTAACTTTATACAAGTTCTGTTCCCCTACCCCCAAGGATGTTTGTGGCCAAATTTGGTTACAATTCATGCAGAACTCTTAAGACAAGTAGCGATTTATAGGATTTACCTCTATTTCCCCTATTGGGCCCCGCCCCTCCTGCCCCCGGGGGGTTCAAAGAACCAAACTTTATACAAGACACTGATTCTTTCCCACGTCTCCCCCAAAGGATGTTTGTGGCCAAATAGGGGGCGTTCTAACAATCCATGCCAGGACTCCTAAGGAGGGGACCAATGTAGCGATGTAATCAGGTGCTTTTGTTACACTCTATTTCCCTATGGGGCCCCGCCCCTCCTGCCGCCCGGGGGGGTCAGAGGCCTAAACTTTAATACAAGTATCTGTTTCCCCACCCCCCAATGAGATGTTTGTGGCCAAATTGGTTTCTATCCCCCCCCCCCCCAATCCAATTGCAGATGACGCTCTAGGATAACAAGTAGCGATTTTTAGGAATTTACCTCTAGTTTTCCCCCTATTGGGACCCCGCCCCTCCTGCCCCCAGGGTGGGGTCAGAGCCAAACTCTTATACAAGTTCTGTTCCCCTTCCCCCAAGGATGTTTGTGGCCAAATTTGGTTACAATCCATGCAGAACTCTAGGACAAGTAGCGATTTATAGGATTTACCTCTATTTCCCCTATTGGCCCCGCCCCTCCTGCCCCCGGGGGGTCAGAGCCAAACTTTATACAAGTTCTGTTCCCCTTCCCCCAAGGATGTTTGTGGCCAAATTTGGTTACAATCCATGCAGAACTCTAGGACTAGTAGCGATTTAAAGGAAATGTTGACGGACGGACGACGGACGGACGACGGACGACGGACGACGGACGCCGCGCCATGACATAAGCTCACCGGCCCTTCGGGCCAGGTGAGCTAAAAACCCAACAACCGTGTTTAAAGTATAGATTTTTGTTTTATGTTATGTGTTTGAAGTCAATGCATGTTATAGTCTAGAAGATAATCAAAGCAGACTTTAGGTTATACTTTACTGCACAGGTAGTTTAATGAACTGACAAACACTGGTATGATTATTGTTTTATAATGTTACCAAATAAAATCATATCTTAATCTCCACGCTTGTTTGAAATATTTTATCTTGTCTGATATGATGTGTTGAATTCTTTTTTTGTAATATTATATATTTTATTCACAGTTTGCTGTCATCACTCCAGATTGTTAACGCACTACACAACAATTTGAATGCGACACGATGTTCACCGATCAAATCAGGCCGAGTTTCATCCGCAGTCGTTCGGTCTAGTGGATTCCAGTCCATATCACTTCAATTTCCCCTCGTCAACTATCGCTACACCTACGAGAACGCCGGTGAACGCCATCTTGTTGTACGTCACGTGCGTGTGAACTACCCATACCAGACCTTGTCTGTCCTAGAACCTTGGTTTCCGGCGGCTGTGACGTAAACCGCACGTTTGTTTCCAAGACAACGGAACTGAAATCTTGCTTGGTTGCTATGAATGCAGGATTTTTCTATGAGTTTGGTGCTGGAGCCGGCTGTTACGGTATGTTTACATATTCTGAATAAGATAAACTAGGAACTTGGATTTAGCCATATACCCTATTTAGGAAAAAAATCAGGAATTTTCAAAAAAAAAATTTTTTTCAAAGTTTAAAAAGTTGTCATACAAAGATATTATTCTCAGTAGAAAATTGGGTGTAATAAGTTATAATGCTACATCCAATGTTCTTAACAAATTTCGATGCAATCGTTATACATTATAAAAAGGTTTGTTGTCGGGAATCACGTGACCACAAAAGTGTGCATTCCAATAATAAAATATGGTTGAATCAACTAAAGAACGTGAAAATCAAGATTTAAACAACTTCCCGCTCTTGGTCAAATACTTCATAATACTGAGTACGCCCTGCGACCGATAACGATATTATATTTATGTGTACCTTCCTTTTGCCTGAATGTGTCGTAGAATTAGATAATGGTAATGCCAACATGAGCGTTTTCGTTATGATAAAAGTCATTAACTATAAAGATATGTGACTCCCGGCTAATTTTTTACGAAAACGTTCATGGTCTTATTGACGAAAAATTTAGTTCAGATCTGAAACCATATTGGCGTCTTGTTAAGCGTTTGATGAAGACTGGTCAAACATCTCAACAAATTCCAACTCTTGTAGATCCTGAGTCTGATTCCCTGGCTACGTCTGACATTGTAAAAGCTAATGTGTTAATCAACTATTTCTGTGGCTTTACACGTTTAGATGAACAGTTCAAATTGTATCCGTGGTCATAAGTGTGAGAGTGCCTATCATTTTTCCCAATGTAATAAGTATGTGAATGGCAGAATTATTTTATTAGATAACTTAAGAAACTTGAATGTTGATTTATGTTTTACTATGTAGCAGCAAGCTATATGCTGATCATATAAACAAAAGTATTTGAGACACGTGTATCAATTCATAAGTCCAAAAAAAGTAAATTTTGTATTTAATGTTATTTATATTGTTTAAGTCTATTGTCTCTTGTTTCGTCGTTGTATGTAAGGAGAAGGCTTTTATAAGTTGTAATAACTTTTGTCTGGTCCTTTTGTCTTTTGTATTGACAATTAAATATGTTTGAACTAAACTTTAATTTAGATTACATCAGTCACTTAATATATAAGTATTATCAATCATTATATATCAATGTACTGTTGTTTTATTCACCATTCACATTTCTATATTATCAATCATTATATATCAATGTACTGTTGTTTTATTCACCATTCACATTTCTATATTATCAATCATTATATATCAATGTACTGTTGTTTTATTCACCATTCACATTTCTATCGTGCATCCTGCTTATAAAGGTCAGATTTGTTTTTTTACTTTTCATGAGACAAAATAAACCTTGAGTGAAAAGTTTCTTTGAAAACAGCAGGCAGTTTTGGATTTATTTGGAATCTTTTACCTTCCCCATCCCTTCTTTCTCACTGCACCATTGTTACACCAGATTAAAAATATCTAATTGTGGATCGATTCCATTTATGTGTTAAAAAGATTTAGTTTGTTAGTACCCGTCAATTTATCAAGACATATTTGCATGGAGTATTTCGATGTGTATACACTACAGGACTACAGGACTGAGATAGTAACAATTACAGGAATCACTTTTGACATCTATCATAGTTTGGATTAAGATGTTGTTATATCGTCTTTTGAGTAAATATCAATAGTGCTATGATATTTTTTATAATTCTAGTATAGAGGTTTTTTCTATCACTGCAAACAAAATTAAAACTCTCAAGTAACACTGTTAATACATAGTCAAAAAAATGAATTACAAACAAAGATGTGATGTTTATGTTATATCTGATATAAATACTCATATTATCATTTAACGACCGAAGTTATTTTAGGCCAAAATACTATGTTTTCTTCAGCGATCTATTGAAAACCACCAGGTTTGGTGAATTAGGCTGTGAAAATCATTCAAATGGACAAACATTTCTAATGCCTTATACACACTGGTTTCAACTCCGAATTTGTGTACTGTATAATTCGTTATGCTTTATATATGTTAACATGAAAGCATACAAGCAAAAATCACTCTACAATTACTAACAACACTGTAAAAATGTGAAGAGAAATTGTACAGCACAACTTGGCTTCATAATATGACTTTATCTGTGTATGTACTCATTTCACTGCGCTGTAGATGTAAATATGATTTTTGTGAGTACTGCCAAAAAATCATTTCAGCTCTTATTTGTACTTGTAAAACTCAAACCTATGCATTTTGGTATTCTCGTCCTCAAAATGTATAGTGAATAAGATATTAAAAGTTCTTTTTGATTCGTGAATATGAAAAGTACGGCACATACAAATTAAAAAAATATTATTATGAAGATATAATTTATTAACTTATGGGATAAAAATGTATGTCTTATAAGAGTTGACTGTAGTGGAATTCAATATCTCTATTTCTATTTTGAGCATAGTAACCATATCTTAGGGGTACAGAAGTTGCCATTGGTAGCATTCGTTATGTGAAAAACCGTCTTAATGCTAAAACAGAAATGATCGTTTTACTTGATTTGCTTCAAGGAATGTTATCATCGTTTACAGGAAATATTGTAAGTGATGGAAGGTTCGTCCGTGACTCTGGCGGGATACAAAATGTCCACTTCGGAATTAAGAAAAATGGCGACATCTTTGTAGGGTAAGTGATATTTGTATAATCTTTACTTTTTGCTATAATTTAAAAAAAGATAGATAACATCCAGCATATAGAACTCTCTAGATTTCGTTAACCTCAAGTCGATTGGATTATAGTAATACATGTAATTGGTAATTTTGGTATTAGTTACTGATATACTTTATCAGAAACATTTATCAGAATATGTTTGATGCAAATATACAACAATTGAACTGTATTAATTATCTCTTGTCAGAGAATTTTTCTCGAGAGGCAAACTGCAAAGTAACATATGCAAGTCTGTGAAGGGATCTCATGGGAGTGATCAATGAATCAATGACCGTTGTAGTCCAGAGAGAAAACTGTAATAAATAGTTTTGATTGTACAACAGTCTTACTTTAATCAAAGGGAATCCCCATTATACGATTACAGATTTAGTCGTCTTCTCCGAAAATTAAGAACACAACCAAAGGCTATCTACATCTTGATAATTTATCATTGGAAAAAATCATAAATATATCATTTCTAGTCGTGTTACTGCTTCATCAAAAATAAAAGTCATCCTAATGTTTGCTGTTAAGATAACAGGGATACATCTGTAAATAGTTTATTCTATAGCAGGACATACCTGTACGGTGCAGCCATAATTGATACAGTCACAGTTGAGTTTGTAATCCTTTGTGCTATCGTTTTTGTTGACACGGCTTTCTCCCAGCAGGTGATTGGTACATTCCACAGGCATCAGTGTGAAAACTGAGTATGCTTTTATTTTGATATACAAACCTATGTTAAACATTAAATGGACAAAATAATAGTAAAAAATAGAAAAAAAAGTTATTTTAGGTCTTGTTTTCATCTTCAAAAATCTTTTGACGTACATAACTGATACTTTTACAATATTTATGATCTGAATTTATATATGAGAATAGGTAAAATAATAGGCAATAACAGTGGATTTGAAAAGATAATGACTACATGTGTTTGATATACGAATGTGTGAACTTAAGTTGGTACTTGAAAATATAATAAAACAGTAAACATGTTAATTACTATATCGCCTAATATTGGTATAATAACTGGTTCACCACCAGATATGAAGCATGCTTATGAGATGATATTGTTTATACGTCTATAGTTACCTAACAGCGGATGACATGAAGAGACAAAAATTCACCCAGCTCGTCAGTGGAGTGATCTGGCTTATCAAGGACGGCAAAGTTAACGTCAACGACAGTTTGGGGTACGAATGTTTCGCGCCAATCAAAGGTATGTGGCCAAATACGCAGATACTCCAAGGAAATTGTGGAAGAATAAATGCATTTAAAAGGAATCTTAATGGAATGGTAATATATACTTAATTGTATGCATATTTTGTCTTAAAACAACATTAATTGTGCTGAGTAAGACATTAGAGCGCCTGATTTATGAGAGATGTCCCAAGTAGACAATGAATAACTAAATGACATCTTTAAGTTAAGGGGAAGTAATCCTATTATCAGTAGCGTCATTATCATTACTTCGTCAATATGTTAAGTTGGGTAGTTTGTTTTCGTGTCATTCTCATAGATACCACACTATTTTAATCGATTCGTTATGTGAACGGAGCAGTAAAACACAGTGTGCTAACTGTTTAAAATAATGAGTTTGATACATTGGAAAATTCAATGAAACAAAGTAACATATCAACGACATCCTTTTATATAAAACAATTTACAAAACTGAAAAAGTTTCGTTCACGGTAAGTCTGCTACCTCATGGGTTTTATCACCGTATGAATGTTTCTTCTACCCTAGCATCCATTTATCACCGTATGAATGTTTTCCTACCCTAGCCCCCAGGTACAACTTCACGAACTCGCCGTCTGCCAGGTCAGCTATTGCTGTCGACAAAGACGGCAGGGTGATGCTGATACAGATTGATGGAAACACGAACGAAAGAGGGTAATGTTTGTATTCAGACTCCGCCATTCACATTAGTTTTCAGTCCTTAATAATCAATTGATTGTACTTTTCATTAATTCATAAAATTCAATACGAAGTGGAAGCTAAACTATACATTTTGGACTCAGTCCAGTTAATTACAATGGAAATTGTCAACCATAGAATCATGTTGATTTGTTAGAAGAACATAATGACATCTTTGTCTGGGCGTCAAAGTTTTACTTCGGAAAACTGAAATCATTCATATAGTAACGACCGGTTCATTACCCATAAATCAAAGGGAGACCATGCATATTGTCATGTTACAAGCTTAAATTCTACTTTTGGAATGGAAATAATACTGATAAAGATACTTTGTTGATTTATTTTATAGAATAATACTGTCAACAGAACATTAGTGTAATGTGTGTTATAAATGCGTTAGATATTGATGACTCATTGTAGGGTTAACCTGCATCAGTTTGCTGATATTCTGTTGAAGTTTGGCGCGGTACAGGCCGTGAACTTAGACGGAGGAGGCTCTTCGTCACTACTGATAAATGACACGATGATCAACAACCCTCCTGATATCTGGTGAGACTGACATACCAAAAATCACCCAATAAATATTAGGGTTTATAACTCATCTTAATTTTGTTATTACAAACTCATTTGATAGCTACATATTGTCCATGCAGTTAGGGTGTAAAAACCATGAAAGGCGACCAAAAATAGGATACTATAGTTTCTCTTTTTTCTAGCTGGCTTTCTCCTTCCTAATTTCCGCTTCACTTTTGGCCATGAGTTGGACGCTCGCTCTTGGGAGAGAGGCTATGGGGTCTATCCCCTGGTGGAGACACAAAAGAATCTATAAAAGTGGTAGTGTTTTCTCTGCTATAGCGCTTCGCATTTGGAGTGGGACGACCAGTTTGCCCGTTGTATATTTGTCAGTATGATGATCTCAGATGGGATGAATTAATTGGTCTGTGATCGTAATATTAAAAGGGCAAGAGTTATCATACTACAAAACGTTATAACAAGAACCACGCACCACACACACTTCACACGCATACAACAATCGCATACACGCTAGGTCGCCTTTAAATGACCCTGTTTACAAATAGGACGTTAATCTATTCAACCGTGACAAGTATACCATTTCTGTTCAAGTAGTTACCGCAAATAAGAGTCTGGTGGTAACAATCTTTGGATTATAATTTGACCTTAGTTTGATCTTGATGTATGTATGTGACAAATGTCAACGACAAAAGCAGAGACGCTCTCACTTCCGTATCATTGTTTTAGTGAGGACGATCCTCGGTTTCGATGTCCACGTACTGTATCTACGGTACTCTGTATACATGAGCCGACCTGTGAACGTGAGGACTGTTCCGGTCATGGTCAGTGCATAATGGGAAGGTGTAACTGTCACTACCCATGGGGTGGACAAGACTGCTCTCAGCTTTTATGTTATAAAGGCTGTTCCTTTAATGGAAAATGCACTCCAAGTATGTCAAATAAAGATATTTAGTATCCTTACCTTAAAACCACATAGCAAACTACATGTATAATATAATTAGAAAGCCAGGATTTTAACCTGAAAGAAAACTCAAATGTCTCTTCAGCAGATATATTAAAGCCATAGTTGCTTGTTTATAAAAAAATATTTTGTAATACATTTCTTAATAACTTTGTTGGTAAAGTATAATCACACTGAGGATTTCACAACAGATACAAATAGGGAAAGCTAATTAAATTAATTTGTATACATCATTGAACGTGATCAGGTGGCTGTGTCTGCAATGCTGGGTTCCATGCAATAGACTGTAATAAACGGTGTCCAGGGGGGTATTATGGGAAAGGATGCACTAAAGTATGTGCCTGCCATAATGGTGCCACTTGTCATGCTGTGGACGGTTCGTGTAGCTGTGCCCCTGGATACAAAGGCCGAACATGCGCAGAAGGTAATTTAGTTTTGTGACTTACCTTGGTCAGAGTAAAACCTTATAACAATAAGGGAGTATCACAACTATAATGATAACACATCACAACTTTGTTTTTCGACTAGGAAAAAGTATGAGGCGGTTACATAGATGAAATTATCATAACAAAGTCTGGTCTATTATCAGAAAAATATCCTTAGGCGTATGATCTGTATCAAAAAAGAGAATATTGTAAAAAAATTAATCCACCGTATGGTCATGACACCGGAAGTAGGTACCCCCTGAAGCGAGAGTGAAAATCAGGATTTGAACAGAGCTAAGATTGTCGCTTTTATCTGCATTTTGAGACGTTGTTTTGGATACTGACGTTTAGTACAAGTGTTTCCCAATGTATATAAGCCACACAAAGATATATAAGTGGTTTTCGAGAAGTGTCCCGAAAAAACCTTGACAGATGTAAACATGCACCACACCAAGGGAGGTACCGACATAATTAGAACAGATGCGGGAAAAGATCTTTTCATCGCCCATAAATACATAATTCAGTACTACATTACTCTATTATTATATATTAGGATAGATTCACAAGCAAAATACTTCTCAGCCCCATCTATTTGTGTTATGGAAGCAATGTAAAATCTCGGTGGTGTACGGCTCATAACAAACGAGATGTATGGCTTAATTATAGTGACCTCGATATTGGTAATTACCATAAAGATAATAAATGAAGCGTAAAATTCTAAAAACCTATATTTTTCAGTCATATGACATATAGCACTATAATTAAGCCATATCAAGTGTTTCGCATCATAAGTTATTGAAAGAGATATATAGATATATATATCACATAGATATATATCTCTTGAACAATTCATTAAAACCAACAGTAAATTAAGATTGTAAATTTATTGTTTAATTACTTAAACCATAATAGTTATTTTACCATGTTGGCATTAACACAAAGCTCAAAACTCATACAACTGAGGAAAATTGAAAAGGTGTATAGGAGGAAAAAAGAACATGTCTGCGAAAAACGAAAATGCGCGAGCGGGAACTCATCTTTAACGATGTCTTTCTAGATAATGTAATAACAGAATGTACATGTACTATCATTACCTGGTAATTTGTCTATTTTAAGCCTGTAACTATGGATACTACGGTGACGACTGTAGCCAGGTGTGTCAGTGTGAAGACGGCTGTTCGTGTAACCATATCACGGGGAGCTGTAATGGGACGGACAGGATAAAAAAACTACAAGGTAGTGACAGTATATCCAGCCTTAGATATCACTGACTGTAAACGTACTTCGCAGTCCGCTTTTAGCGCAGATGGGAAAATCTGTAAATTATATTTATTAGCAATTCAGTGGTTCCATATTGGAAATACCCCAATACTAACTTTCGCGCTGTACTTAAATGTAGTGCTTCAAAGACAGCGCGAAAAGCGCTGAAATAAAACTACCGCTAAAATAGGTACATGTTCGTTTATAGTGTATTAAACATAAACCCTGTCTACTTATGTAACGTTTCATTCATTACGCTATTAAGATAAAAAGGGAAATTTAACTTTTGAATCAGCAAATAGCTGGTTCCTACATAGCACAATGAGATACTTATGTGTGGGATTGCATGCATTCGAAACATTCTAAAAATACATTTAAAAAAAAAAAGATTTATAAAATATATCAAATGATAATGGGCCTTTTGCAGTTTGTAATTGTGTTGCCGATGGAATTCTTAAAGACGAAATGCAATTAAAAGCAGACCAGCGGACGAAATATGAGTAAGTGTTAGACAAATGTTTCATGAAACTCAGAGTTTAATTTAAAAATATTATAGTAAAGCTAAAGGAAACATTATTTTATATCTATAAATGTAAGCATAAACACATAAACATGGAATATCTACATGAAAATGAAACAATTTGGTGATACGAGGTCTGTAAATGAACAAAATGTATAATTTTTTTGGAAATACGGATGTAGAAGTACATACCAAAGTTGAAAATGAAATAAAAATGATATGACGGTGTGCTTCATTTTGAGCTACTATGAATAAAAAAGCTATTTGACGCCAATTGTGATTTTACCTGAATTTCACTGTTTTGACCATGCATACGGCAACATTAAGCAATATTTTCCAAATGAAAGATATTAAAACCTTAAATCGACTAAGAATGGTTTGGGCCCATTTTGGCCTCCAAATCCGTAATTAACGTAATTAACGTTTTCTAATTTTACAGCTGCAGTTGCCATGGTAACCATCCGAAATATGCATAACTTATGAAAATGAGAAATCTTGACATTTACAAATAACAAACTAAATATTTACTGAGAATATGTATGCACCTCCGATTTGTCTTTAGAAGAAATATAAAGTTTTTGTCAAAGATGCGCTATATGGTTTGTTAGACAGAAAAACAAATGACCAAAATTGTGAAATATTCCTCATTTTCATAAATTTCACGGATATGGGAGGCCAAAATAACATAGAAAAATTATGTACTAATAAATAAACGTTCACTCATCATGTCTTATGCAAAAAAAAAAAAAAAAAAAAAAAAAAAAAAAACAATGCAGAGGTATTTCAATGAAATCATAATGTGGATTAATAAACAATCATAAGGTAAGGCCGAAAATATATTGTTATCTCTCCTAACAAAAAAAACTATCAACCACAGAAATATTTTTGTAAGATCCGATATATGTAGACATATCAGTATTGAAGTTTAATTTTTGTGACACAGGGACATTATATCATAAGCCTTTATCCTGTTTTACAGTTGAACTACATTTTATAATAACATGCGTATATATTAACGATAGGCTTTGACTACTGTAACCTAACAGTAGTAATATAGGCGTGTCTTTATACAAAATGGACTGATACTTATTATGTTACTTATGGAGTGATAGGACAGCAGAAATCATCGAACAGTTAACTGTTTAATCTTCTGATGTCAGCATCAGGGAATATGTCATTCTTGAAACTTCCTTCCCTTTCTCTCTCTCTTCCTCCTCCCCACCCCTCCTATCTGTATATCTTTCTGTGCCTGTGATCTGCCTTCTCTCTCTCTTCCTCCTCCCCACCCCTCCTATCTGTATATCTTTCTGTGCCTGTGATCTGCCTTCTCTCTCTCTTCCTCCTCCCCACCCCTCCTATCTGTATATCTTTCTGTGCCTGTGATCTGCCTTCTCTCTCTCTTCCTCCTCCCCACCCCTCCTATCTGTATATCTTTCTGTGCCTGTGATCTGCCTTCTCTCTCTCTTCCTCCTCCCCACCCCTCCTATCTGTATATCTTTCTGTGCCTGTGATCTGCCTTCTCTCTCTCTTCCTCCTCCCCACCCTCCTATCTGTATATCTTTCTGTGCCTGTGATCTGCCTTCTCTCTCTCTTCCTCCTCCCCACCCCTCCTATCTGTATATCTTTCTGTGCCTGTGATTTTTTGCCTTCTCTCTCTCTTCCTCCTCCCCACCCCTCCTATCTGTATATCTTTCTGTGCCTGTGATCTGCCTTCTCTCTCTCTTCCTCCTCCCCACCCCTCCTATCTGTATATCTTTCTGAGTCTGTGATCTGCCTTCTCTCTCTCTTCCTCCTCCCCACCTTTCCTATCTGTATATCTTTCTGTGCCTGTGATCTGCCTTCTCTCTCTCTTCCTCCTCCCCACCCCTCCTATCTGTATATCTTTCTGTGCCTGTGATCTGCCTTCTCTCTCTCTTCCTCCTCCCCACCCCTCCTATCTGTATATCTTTCTGTGCCTGTGATCTGCCTTCTCTCTCTCTTCCTCCTCCCCACCCCTCCTATCTGTATATCTTTCTGTGCCTGTGATCTGCCTTCTCTCTCTCTTCCTCCTCCCCACCCCTCCTATCTGTATATCTTTCTGTGCCTGTGATCTGCCTTCTCTCTCTCTTCCTCCTCCCCACCCCTCCTATCTGTATATCTTTCTGTGCCTGTGATCTGCCTTCTCTCTCTCTTCCTCCTCCCCACCCCTCCTATCTGTATATCTTTCTGTGCCTGTGATCTGCCTTCTCTCTCTCTTCCTCCTCCCCACCCCTCCTATCTGTATATCTTTCTGTGCCTGTGATCTGCCTTCTCTCTCTCTTCCTCCTCCCCACCCCTCCTATCTGTATATCTTTCTGTGCCTGTTATCTGCCTTCTCTCTCTCTTCCTCCTCCCCCCCCTCCTCCTATCTGTATATCTTTCTGTGTCTGTGATCTGCCTTCTCTCTCTTCCTCCTCCCCACCCCTCCTATCTGTATATCTTTCTGTGTCTGTGATCTGCCTTCTCTCTCTCTTCCTCCTCCCCACCCTTCCTATCTGTATATCTTTCTGTGCCTGTGATCTGCCTTCTCTCTCTCTTCCTCCTCCCCACCCCTCCTATCTGTATATCTTTCTGTGCCTGTGATCTGCCTTCTCCATCTATTTCTCCCTTTCCAAAATGTAAATATATAGTCATCATCTTAATGTGTACAAACGTTTTTAGAAACTGTATTGAGATAGGGCTTAAAATAAGTTGGACAACTTCCCATTGTATATACATTTGTACATTTACTTGAACAATAAAATATGTTTAAATCAATACTTATGTTTATTTACAGTTTAATGACAGTGGCTATTGTGGTTATTGGACTAGAGGCGTCCATTAGTACCATCCTGAACTTAGTCTTGTTGTACAGAGTGTCCAGCCAGAACAGTACGTCAAATGAAAGATATAAACAACCATAAATATCCTGACAAATATTTGCATGTTTAAGAAAAAGATGAGCATAATACATGTAGTACACTGTATTTTTTAAATCGTTATAATATGTGTGCTGTTTTGTTAAAAGTCCACTACCCATCCAAAACAAACATTAAAGGTTTCCTAAAAACAAAAAGGATATAAGAACTTTTGTATTAATGGCCTAAGATGAGGTTACAACACCAAACGAATGCAATATTCCATGCGTGATATATAGTAACAGTGAAGATTGATTTCGCTGTTTTGCCGTTTGACGTTGAAAGTCAATCAATGCGTAGTAATAAGGACGATGGCGGGAAACATAAGACGACCCGCGTTATGAAAATTAACATTAAATTTATCTTAAATAAATTGTTAGAATGCGATGATAAGTGTAGTATAAGCGGTAAGCTAATAACCTTTGCGTCTTTCTAAAATTATTAATCTCATTTTACTTTCTTATCTTAAACATTAAAAGCTGTTTCGGAAAGGTAGTCGACATTTACTTAAGGTTTGTTGAATGATACTTTCTAGTATCTATATATGGATTTTATGCTCGCAATGTTAAAGCATAGTAATTCAACGGCAATATAAACAACAGAACAGAAACAATAAAATGAACAAATATAAAGTTTTTATTGGGTACAGGCCCACTCTCCTCAGTTTATACTGTTTTTTGAACAGGCAATGCTAAAAATGTAAAATTATCGGTTGTTAGTACGATAGCTAACTTATCCCCAAATTAGATATATGTTCGTGAAAGAAAACTCTTTCATTATGATTTGTGATTAATTTAAATGCTCGGCTTGAATGGCTTACATTGTATCTCTGAATCATCGTTCCAATGTTGTTACCTTATACAAACTTTTAATAAAATATGGAATATTGAACCGTTTTCTGTCTTTTTCCTTTTTCCATTATGTTGATTTATTATATTTCAGTATAATATACCAATGCTCTGTCAACATTTGTTCAGAGTGTCTATTAAATACGATGACATGTACTCATTAATCAAGTATCATCTTACCTATCCATTTGGACGTATGGCGTAGGTTGTTTTTATTATCTTAGATTGCATGGCGTCCAAATTTGGATTATAACCACCATCAACTTTATCATATCATTACATACATGTAATAGGGTGGCAACGTTTTAAAAATAATTTAAATATTAAAGGAATGAATTTATGTGTGTTGGCGCGGTATTTCACCATCACATATCTGTTAACTTTTCTGAGACGGCAATAGGTAGCTGCTTATTTCCGTTGATAATGGCGCTAAAGAATTATATCCACCGCTACGTCATTACAGCGGGAAGATTACAAAGGGTTACGTTCCATCACCACTGGAGATATTAGTCCCGCACAAACATTATCGGGTATCACGTGGTACATGGATTAGTGTCATTTTGGTGTTTTTGTCACAAAATTGTCGACATTAAAGCAGATTTATAAAATTTAATCACTCTATGTTCATGTTTAAAGAATAAACTTTATATTAGGCAAAAAAAGTCTGTTTAGGGTTAAATTGGCAAAAAAATAGGGTCGGTCAGTCGGGAGAATTTTTTTTAGAATTTATTTTAGTGTCTTTCACTCTAAAATGATGGCCGGAACCGGAGTCGGAGATCGAAATCCCAACTTTTTTAAATGTTTTTTTTTCGTAGAAAAGTGGAAACAACATTAGGGTCGGGGAAAATAAATTAGGGTTGGTCGGGTAACCCTAAACACACATATTTTCTTTTTGGTCTAACGTACATGTATTCTGCTGGATAATGCTGGTATAATCAATCAATATGCATTATTTTCATTTAAAATGTCAATAATTTGATGAACAAATATAAAAGAAGGATTCATAATTTACAGAATTGTTTACAATAGAATAAATAGATAAATAATTATCTTTTGGATATATTAGGAAACAATATTGTCGATATGATTAATTATTCTTACAACAATAATTAATAACCCACATTTATCATAAATTATCATATTCACAACTGTAAGATACATTCATCTCCTACTCTTTGTAAAATATAGTTTCCCGTTTAACTGACAGACTCAACTCTTTCAGAATCAATTATTAGTATGTAAATGCGATGTACATGTAAACAGTAGAAAATGGAAATAACTGCCTGTGATATATTATACATTTATTTTTGAATAGACAAGAATACATTAGAGTTATAATCATTGTATTTGATTAATAGGAATTATTTCAAGAGCTTTGCAAGTAGATATGGTTGGCATGTTTATCTAACGATCATGTACTATCTATATGAACGATGCATTTTTACTGTCAATTTTAAGAATTGGGTGTGTTACTGTTTTGTTTTTTCATTCATAACCAAATTAATTAAGAAAATGTCTATGGGTTCTGCCCCCTTATATAAGGTTGTTAAAGCAAGTGCTTGTTGAAATAGGACTGTTTTCGTAGTATACCTCGTTTTTTTTATTGATATTTAAAACTCTATGGGAAGTTTAATCTATACAACAAACTTTTGATCGAACAATAACAAAGGCAAGACCGGACCTAGATTACTATGTACATTTGGTGAATACTACCTTAAATACATTGCTTTGATGAAATTTTAAAACCTTACGTCTCAGCTGGGAGATGTCGGATTAATTACTAACCTATTCAAACTAGCATATATATATAATTGTAACTGTAATCGATGGAAGTTTATCATATTACCAGTAGTGTTCTGATCGTACTGATCCGTACAACCAAAAACTTACGACATATGCAAAAGGTACACGACGTGGTACCTCTGATGTTCAGATATTCTAGATTATATTATTCTTTTAAAATTCGCTACGGTAATATGTTAAATTAATGTATGTATTTCCGGTCGTGCGAAAGTACGACAGGCAGGTAAGAGGGGCCTCCTGCGGGAGGTTTATGGGTTTTTACAAATGAATGGGAAATTGTGGAAGATATGCATACTCAAGTTATGGTAAGTATTACATCACGAAAAAATGGTTTTACAAAAAAAACTAAAATTTATATATATGATATGATAACGAACATTTTATCCAACGAATTTGACAGTTACACAATCCTTCAACACTTGGTCTGTCCTTGTTCACAAACAAAAGCAAATATTTTCACAGCTACGTGAAGTCTGTTTAAGACGGCTTATCATAGATCAAACCACCTGGTTTTAAAAATGAGCTGTTTTTTTCTTTTCTTCTTGTTGATTGTTTATTGGTATGCTCACTTTAAAAAACAAAAAGGAAAACAAAATAGCTCGTTTTAGAGACAGTTGAATCGATATAGGCTAATAATGGATTGGATCATTTTCATTCGAGTGTCGATCACATTGGTTGTTGGGACGACTGAACAATATAACGCAACATTGCCTGTGCCTCTTGCAGTATTGAAGGCATATTTACAGAAAATCGAATTTCAAAGCAGATTAACACAAACTAGTGTCCTTGTCATGATGTTTTCGTTTTTGTGGTCTCGTTCTATAACTTGGTGGAGTAGTTTTATTATGATAAAGGTATCTGACCAACTGAAAAACATCCGGAATGACGATCAACGAGATACTCAAGGCTAGAAGGATCGCTCCGACTACCCCTATCACCTGTGCAGAAGGTCTGTCATCTCTAGCACTGATCTTCTTACGACCAGAGGACGAAAGGGATAATCTATCCACCGCCAGTTCGGCCTTCAGTTCCGCGACTATACAATTGACATCATTCTGTGTACAGACAGTGGTGGACTCCGTGGAAGTTGTGGATGATCGAGGAAAAGGGGTTTGGTCAGACGACACGACTGATGTAGACCGGTTAGAGGTCTCATTGTGTATTGTCGTGGTAGAGGTGTAGTCTGTACTGTTCACGAACGTCACACCTGCCATTCAGAACATGTGATCATTATGGATACACAGGATGCATTTTGTCTATTCTACATGTACACACTAAAGGGTTAGGGCTTAATTACCTTCAACAGACAATAATTTGACCAAGCTTAAATGCCTTGTCTTATCCGACTTAACACTACGTATACAGCTTACCTCAGTGTTTGGAACACACATACATTCTACAAATGAAATGAGTTTAGCTATTTATTTAACATTAAAGCAATGCATATCGTTTGCTTAATGAAGATGACTAAAAGACAAAACTCATTGGCTTCACTATTAGATGATTGTAATTGGGATAATATAAAAAAGAAACAATGATATTGAAGAATTTCTATGGGATTATATAATCAGATTTTTAAAAACCTAAATTGTTACATAAATTATCACTGAGATGATAATTAGTTCATGTATAATTATTTCACTATTACCCTTTTGTATTATCCATGTAGCGTCAGAGCTTGAAAGAAATCCAACGTATTCAACTTCGGACAACATCGTTAAGTTGTTACTCACCGTTTAATTATGTGGGGTGGGATTTTTTTTCGGAAAAATTACGATATTTAAAAATATTCTCCGTTTAATATAAATTCATTACTCTAAAATATTTGTTATTAAGTATATATGCATCCATAATACAGATGTAATCAATATTGCATCGCACCACATGTCTTGCTTCAACATGTCCCCATCTGGGTCCATCTTAGTATACATGGTTTATTGGGAAAATGGCGATATTTAAAAAATAATTTTATGTGTTTTATATGAATTTTTCACTAAAAAATATTTGTTATTAAGTATATATGCACTAATAATGCGGATGATATCAATATTACATCGCATCACATTTCCTGATTCAAAATGTACCCGACTAAGTCCGTCTTCGTATCCGGGTCGTTTTTTTGGAAAAATCGCGGTATTTAGAAAAAATTTCATGCGATGAATATGAGTTGGGTCTAAGTTTGTATACGATTTTTAGCCCACCATCATCAGATGGTGGGCTATTCAAATCGCCTTTCGTCCGTGGTCCGTGGTCCGTCCGTCCGTCCTTCCGTCCGTCCGTCCTTCCGTCCGTCCGTCCGTCCGTCCGTTAACAATTCTTGTTACCGCTATTTCTCAGAAAGTACTGAAGGGATCTTTCTCAAATTTCATATGTAGGTTCCCCTAGGACCCTAGTTGTGCATATTGCATTTTGCGACCGATCGGTCAACAAGATGGCCGACAGGCGGCCATCTTGGATTTTGATAGTTAAAGTTTGTTACCGCTATTTCTCAAAAAGTGCTGAAGGGATCTTTCTCAAATTTCATATGTAGGTTCCCCTAGGACCCTAGTTGTGCATATTGCATTTCGGGACCAATCGGTCAACAAGATGGCCGACAGGCGGCCATCTTGGATTTTATTAGTTAAAGGTTGTTACCGCTATTTCTCAAAAAGTGCTGAAGGGATCTTTCTC
Source organism: Argopecten irradians (assembly GCF_041381155.1). Lineage (NCBI taxonomy): Eukaryota > Metazoa > Mollusca > Bivalvia > Pectinida > Pectinidae > Argopecten > Argopecten irradians. The sequence continues at coordinate 58,719,650 of NC_091135.1, forward strand.
AAATTTCATATACAGGTTCCCCCAGGACCCTAGTTGTGCATATTGCATTTTGGGACCGATCAGTCAACAAGATGGCCGACAGGCGGCCATCTTGGATTTTGATAGTTAAAGTTTGTTACCGCTATTTCTCAAAAAGAACTGAAGGGATCTTTCTCAAATTTCATATGTAGGTTCACCTAGGACCCTAGTTGTGCATATTGCATTTTGGGACCGATCAGTCAACAAGATGGCCGACAGGCGGCCATCTTGGATTTTGATAGTTAAAGTTTGTTACAGCTATTTCTCAAAAAGAACTGAAGGGATCTTTCTCAAATTTCATATGTAGGTTCACCTAGGACTCTAGTTGTGCATATTGCATTTTGGGACCGATCGGTGAACAAGATGGCCGACAGGCGGCCATCTTGGATTTTGATAGTTTAAGTTTGTTACTGCTATTTCTCAAAAAGAACTGAAGAGATCTTTCTCAAATTTCATATATAGGTTCCCTAGGGCCCTAGTTGTGTATGTTGCATTTTGGGACCGATCGGTGAACAAAATGGCCGACAGGCGGCCATCTTGGATTTTGATAGTTTAAATTTGTTACCGCTATTTCTCAAAAAGTACTGAAGGGATCTTTCTCAAATTTCATATGTAGGTTCCCCTAGAACCCTAGTTGTGCATATTGCATTTAAGGACTGCTCCATAATGCTTTTTGGGACTGATCGGTAAAAAAGATGGCCAACCGGCCGCCATCTTAGATTTCATTGTTGAAGTTTGTTACCACTTTTTCTTAGAAAGTACTATAGCGATCTGTCTCAAATTTTATATGTAGTGTGTTTGAAAAAGTTTGAAAAGCAGGGAAAAGATCCTCTTTCCATTTTCAGACATAAATCATTCTTTGGTGGGCGCCAAGATCCCTCTGGGATCTCTTGTTAAAGGATTATCTGGTATTTAAGACATATTTTCATTAGTTTAGTACTTTTGTTTGATAATTTGAACATATGCATGCTATTTAAAGATGCTCCACCGCCGACAGAGCAAAAATGATACTCATCATTTGGACAATAATTGGTGTTTAATCGTGTTTATATATGTCTAAATCACACACACACAAAAAAATCATATAATATAATTTGTTTTGCTTTGGTGCATGCGCAATCAGTACTTCATTTCATATAGGATAGAGTACCACGGATTTTTTTCGGGATGCAATTATTTATTTTTCAATATTTTTGTCTTGAAGTAAAATGAGAAACTCAAACTTTTCAATGGTGGTAATGGTGTAAAGTAATAACTTTTGTAACTGAAGAAAAATACTAATTCGTCTGTTCCTGTTTTTGAAAGAGAAAAAAAAAACTTTTTGTCAGCGGTGAAGCATCTTTAAAAGAAAATGCGCAATGAAAAATTGTCCTAAGTTGAAAGACAATCGGAATCAAGAGACGTTGGAGAGTCGCCGTACGCGTAGATGTACAGACTTGGGTTTGTAATAATCAGCTTCTATATGGAATGCATAGTAATGGGATAAATATATAAGAAGATGTTTATATTTATTATTTATAATAAACATTCCTCTTTATTCCTCCAAATAGAAGAGTTCCATAGAATGAACAAAATTTAACATGACAAAGAAGAAAACAAATAAAAGTGGAAAATCAACGTACAAGAAACGTAAACAAAAAAAGTATTTATATGTATTTCTTCAAGAAAAACACCTTTATGACAAAGGCAAAATACCTTTGTCATGAGGGTTTTTTCTTGAAGAAATATATGATGAATATACAAAGAACATTTTTTGAACTTTCTATATATATATATATACATGTATAAGCAATTTTACATTTTTTTTACATTGACAAAAAGTGAACTGGATATATATATACTTGTAAACGTAGCAATAAAACGATGAACCAAATATCCATATTAAGTGATACAATATTATGTGAACCTTACAGTTTAGACACAAGCTTTGAAAAAAGAAATATTATGTTAGAGCACTTGAAGAACTAAATGAAAAATAACTTATTGAAATGTTAGTGCTGAGACTTTGTCAGCATGTATTTAAAAGTGTTTAAAATATTTTCATCAGTTTAAAACGATTTCTTTATTTAAAAACAACAAGAACACAAAAGGATGGAGTCAATTGTTAATTCATTTGAAAACATACATTGGTATATCAGTCAGCGGGAACGTGGATGAAAATGCAAGAAAAAAGAAACAACTATCTGTAACATTTAGATAAAGCTACATGATATAAAATACATAATATCAATATACACTAAATCATTTATTTTAAAAATCAGGTTAACCTCGATATATTTTAACACATGGATATAATATCTGTATACAGCACTCGTATACAGTAGACATGTCAGGACATATAGTTTGCTCTAAGTATAGACGAGTTATCTATCTTTACGGGCCCCACCAGCGCCGGTCCTAGTGAGGGACAGCTCAGCTGTTTGATGCCACTCCATTTTTTACCAAATTGATCACATGATGAGTACTATTGATAACTGTCCAATATAGAGATTTCCTAATTGATATTACCTCAGTAAAATGCTGGAAATTCGCTGGTACCAATGAAACACAACGGGTTATCCTTTTCATAAGAACGTTTTATCAAGATTTCTAAATGAAACATAATGTGCTACAATTGCAAACAATGTTATGATATGTTGACGGGCTTAAATGTTGTAGATTCATCACCATTGCCAGTTAAAGTCCATAATAGTCCTAAGGTATGAATGGGGCAGTAATGTTGACACATAAAGGAAAATAAATTACTTTGCTTAAAACTACATGTTCCAATGATAGAGAAATGTCTATTTCTGAGTGGTCTAAAGCATAAAACAAAATATTGTGTATGGAATCAATAAAGTACACAGAGACAAAGCATTGCAATAATATACTTGTAATTCTATCTTTTTTTTATTATTCTCACATTCATGTCACTAAGCAATCATAATCATATATCCAGAGAAAGTTCTGGACGTTCACTAATTCCATAAGCCGTCTTGTATTCATGCTATAATAAAGCCCTGTAGCTACGCGTAAATCATATTATAATAACTGTTTTAATGATTTCATATTTTGCCATACTTCCTATCATCCAAGTACATAGATTGTATTTCGGAGGAATCCAAATTCCAACCATGTTCTGTAATGATTAACTGTCAAACAGCAACTGTTAACCAAGAATACAACGCACCAGCTACAATAAGCCCAATGATATTGAACACGGATTCTTATGTCCAACAGTTGTTCAAATTTAATGGGCCGTATACACTGTGTGTGTAAGTGATACGTTTGTACCGCAATATGCAGGCGCATTAATAAAATCGTGGCCTTGACAGACTAAAATGTGGTTTAAGTTCAATCCTAAACATCTCCCTCTGACCGAAAGTAAATATTAATAGATTCTTACCTTCATTTGTTTCTCGGCACAATTGCAGACACGCAAACAGAATTTGTAGCAACATGACTGCTGGTCGGTCGAGTTGGAAAAATATTAGTACATACTTCTTTAAACATGTTCCCAGCACTGAGTTCCGTTGTGCTGGCCTTTTGAAAGACATGGGCGGCTTTTAAGAAGATCATGATACGCATTCCATGGCCCTTAATGATTGGTTCATATTTGTGTATCTATCAAAAGTTGTCATCTAGAGGCAAGTGATTTGTTTCTTTGTACACATTTCCCCTGTGGTAGTTCGATTATCTGATATGGAATATTGTCCTTTCTTGTCCATCACTTGTGCCGCAGAGAGCTATATATCTTTAGTAAGTAATTGTTTTGGAATCCATAGATCTAATCGTGTGCATGTCCAAATACAATGATAATTGGTCAATAACAATCATTTTAAACAAACAATAACAAATACAGACAATTAGAAATACCGCGATATCTTTGATCACGTGTCTCCAGGGATACAATTCAAAATTGTCTGAAACATTTTACTGGAAATTTTTATGTCTCCGCAGTTTATACATGTGTTTGTTTTCAGATCATCATCGCTCAATTCCCGCCGGGTTGTCTTGTGCTGTTTTAAGGTAAATTTCCCCATAGTTCAACATTCTTTCTATATATACACGTACTTGTTTAACAGTTGTTTAATTAAGTAAATCTATTGCTATGTAATGTATTAAAGAGACAGATGAATCTATTATTTATACTAGGTTGTTAGCCGAATCTGCAATTTCTTTACTTTTTATGTACTTGTATATAACATTCATTCGAAGTAGATCAATTCCATCAATACAAATCACAAACAAAATATTCAGTGAGGCAATCCCTCATAATTTAATGTTTAATTATAATTTAATACTCAAGTATTAAACTACATAATTTAAGCGTCTCTATGAAAAAAAACCCGTTTTGTCTCCTTTATTATGAAACTTCAACATTTATTATACCTCACCGATGAGGAACAGTCGCTGATTGGTCGAGAGACGTCAAGTGTGAGGGCGACAAAACATCGTGTATCCCGATGTGCGTCATGTTCAAAAATCATGTTTCTCACATGCGGATCCCCTCGTACGACGGAACTCTCCGATGTATTCCGATAACAAACCAAATTGATGGCATACGACGCTTCCGTCTGCCTTTGACCGAGGAAATTAGTAATATACTTATGATAAAAGATACAGATAGCACAATTACACTCGACATAATGTTTATATGATGTAATATGCTAAAGGAAGTTGATTTGGGCTGAAAGATACGGTAGGTCTAACTTATGATTTAACATATAAATGTTACGTTAGCCCAACAGTGTTTGAGCAAACAACTTAAATTCTAGCCATTGCGTTAGACTTGTATTCTGGCGCGCAATTTTTTTTCGATATAATAAACAATTTATTGCCCTGGCAGTCGGGAGACATGACTCTTAATTTACCCGCGGCAAGTCATATTTCCCTCGGGAAATATGACATGCCTTGGGTAAACAAAGCGTCATGTCTCCCTGCTGCCAGGGCAATAAATGTATAATATACACGATAGAAATCTGCAAGAAAAGGTTTATATCATTAGGCTCAATAATGACATATATGAAGTTGAAGTTTCGTGATGAGGGAGACAAAACTAATTTTTTTTCATAGAGACGCTTAAACTATGAAGGATTACATCGAGACCTTTAACTATATAAATAACCGTGATTCTAAGTGACGACATAAAGCTTAACAGGGTAAGGCCTGCAAGAAGGGTGTTCAATATTGAAAAAAAAGGTTTTGGTTAACATATGTACACGTCAATAGTTTTATAAAGACATCAATAAGTTTCATTATCGAACCTAACGATATTATCCCTTTATTGCATTATATAAAACTATGATGTACACATGTTGGCATTGACGAAAACCAAAACGATTTTTCAGACGTTATTATTATCACGTATATATAGAAGTTATACAATAAGTGGTTGTAGAATATTGAATATATTCCACACGAGTGAGTAAATTTTTAAAAACAACTTTTGTGACGTTTACTGGGTCCGCCCAGTCACAATTAACTGATGATCTATAGTGTCTATATTATGTACTGTTCCTATCAAATTACTCAGTGCAAATATATACAAATAATACACAGCTGACCTAGCTGTGATTCTATATATCCCTAAATATTATGATTAACAATATCAATCCTACTGATCACTCAGTGCCTCTGAGTGATCATGATAACTTAACTTCAAAATATACCAACAGCATAAATCATACAGATCAGAATAATTATTAAATGATTAGCAACAAATACTGAGTGATCTATAAGCCTATGCGAGTAGTCTCCCCTACCTCGGGTGATTCGATAATCCCTACTCGCACATATATAACAAGACTACGATAAAATCAATGTAATATTATCTATTAAGAACCTTTCCCTAAGGCCTAACACAACCGAGCTACCGAGTACTCAAAATCACTGTGTACTCACAGTACTCACTGCTACTGAGCACTCACGTTTACCGAGTACTCTCAGAGCAATCACTCCAGCAATGATTCACACACAATCATTACATATTACCGAGTACTCACAGAGTAATCACTAGTACTCTCAATGATTCACGTAAACGCAATCATTCAACGAGCAATCCCAAGGCTCAGTTTACAACTTACTCTCCAGAGTATTTAACGCGGAGGAGGAAAGCCTTATTCAGGCACGTCAATCTCCGATCTCAACTCTACCGTAAGTTATTATCAACTGACGTATATAGGCAAGCCTTGTTCAGGCACATCTATATTTACCTTGTACTAACTAGAAGGTGTTCTCGCTTCAACAGCTCGTTCAACAATCAGAAAAACTCTCTGATTGATTGATGGGGCTTAACGTCCTTGTTCCGGTTATAACCGAGCCTAGGAAAAACTCTCGTTGAAACCGCGGCTTTATATACTGCCGGGCAACGACATTAGCGCCCTCTATTTACAACAATCCTATGCCATAGAACGCTTAACTTACATATAGCTTAACATTACAAGCGTCTACTTGACGGAGAGACTAATAGACAAAATAGAGCGGACAGCGATTCCGGATAGCATGGTAATACAACCGTATTTCATCACACTTTTAAAAACAACTTACGAGTGCGGAATAAATTCAATATTCAACAACCACGAGTCGTGTGACCTGTTTCTACCACAATGATATTCGCGCTTTTAGCCGATAGAAATACGGTGAGGATACGGTGAGCAGTATTTGCTGAAATATGCAACTAGGGTGTAGTAATATTTTCCTCAGTAAAAAGAATATTAATAAGCTTAAGGGCGCACACGAAGGGCCCGAAGTGCGAAGCACATTTAAGGTAACACATACATGAAAATATCTTCCAAATTCAATCCTACACACTGACAGCTTCAGTTTGCGGCCGCCATTATTTACCCACTGTAAAATATCCCATCAGCGTGATTGCGATGCTTTGAAGTCAGCTAATTATATAATAGATCGGTTCAAACGCTTTCATGATCCGACGAACGTTATCTTCATCCGACAGAAGCTCAGTGCTATTGCTTTTTATTTGCAAGCGTTCAAGTGACTTGGAAGAAACACATTCTTTCGCCTGACTAACGACACTTACTCCCCAACATAAAAATAAACTTGACGTTTCGACCTAACACACAAAATTGTGAATAGTAAACTACAGTATGCTAATTTTAATGAATATATTTGTATTTTTAAAATAATAAAATGTCAAATTTAATAGTATTCGAATCAAACGAAATGTTGAATGTTAAATGTTCAAAAAGCATGAGGCGAAACTTCTGGGGCGAATTGAAAGTCCAAAACAGCAAAAAAATATTTCAGACTTCCATCAAAATTGTCCAAAAAATATAATACTGTGTGTTAATTTCAATGAAATTTGTATTAACTAAAGAAATGAATCGATTAATAAAATTCGAATCAAACTTAGTTTTGAATGTAGAATACTAATTAACTATGGGGCGAAACGTCTGCGACATGTCGACTCACGGTCAATTTTGTTGCGAAACGTCTGACATACATGTCGTCTGCTACACCAGTCATGTGCTATTCAGCTTGTAATCAATATTTTGAGTAGACTAGTAATGTTTTCTACACACAAGTGTCAAGTTTATCTTCAAAACGTTCATCATTGCCCACTGGAAACTTTAGTAACCATAATCTGATTAGTTTCCCCATTTTTTTTAAATATCTATTTGGCTCATTCTAGTACAGTTGATCTTAACAGTTACCCATCTGATCTTACAGATTTTTTCCACTCTTAGTGAACCATTGGTCAAGAATCCTTCGCTGAAGCCAAATCAAATTTATCCACCCTGCAGGTAGGGCGTAAGAATTGTACCTACTGCCCCTTGCATGATCGTAAAAGGCGACTGAATTTAGGATCTTATCTTTTCTTTCTTCCTAACTTACTTTTTACTTCCTAACGTCTCCCTTCACACCATCTCACTTTTGGCCTTTGGTGAGCGCTCGACGCAGTGAGAAAGCGTAGGGTTCTGCCCCCTGGCCGAGACACACCAAAGTCTATAAAAGTGGTAGTTTCTGCTCCTGATTAGCATTCAGCATAACGGGAGTGAGACGACTGGTTCGCCCATTGTCAGTATAATGTGGCCGGGTGGGGTGTGTTGCTTGGTGTCTTTGGCGGCACACTTCAGTGATATAGCACTAGAAAAAGGGCAACAGTTCCACTGCACAAGAAGACACAACATGAATATACCATAGTCTCTCAAAACATGCACCTCGCACACATACACACAACACACGGCATACATAGGAGGCCGTACTTTCATGACCCTTAATCAAACAAATGATCCACCCATGCAGGAGAAAATGAACGTCGATCATGATCACCACCTCATCGCGTAGTTGATAATATTTATTCCAAAGAAGATGATCTGACGAATCACAAACCATGTCAATCAACTTATCGTGTAGTTGATGTACCAGATGATGGGAATTATTTCTTTTCGTGTCAGTTATTAATGCATGGGAATTTCAATCACTCAAATGACCTAGGCTCTTGATTTGTGAACATATATACAACAACTGGGATTTCTTTAAGGATTATGTTTCTCTTCGCCATGACAGACACACACAAGAAACATACCGGACTGCAACAAGTGTTGGTGGGTAACTAACGATACCAGTAAATAGTTTAATGTATGAAGATATACTGTACAATCAGCACTTGAATGGTTAAAAATGCATAATCCACCCAAGCACCTTGGTAAAGAAATATAGATTGTGTCATAGGGTTGATACACCTCTTACAAGGGCTTGATCTCCGGATATTCAACGTTTAAAAGGCTGTGTGAATCAAAATTATGAAAATGGTTTTCTCATGAAGCTTTCCAGGCCTTGTTAATGAAAATTGAATCCCATTCTATAGACAGCGTCATTGAAGAGTAAACATGTGTCAAAGTTTTTTAGATATGTACTGTATATACACCTATTTTCAACGAATATCATCTTGCACGTTTTGAAATTTATTGTTAATTTCAAGAAAAAAACTTTCTGTCAAGTTTATCCGTCGTCAGGTTGGGGACTTCATACTATGACAATATTCACTTGTGTCTTATTGTATAAATTCTATCAATTTGTATATTTGGTTATTATTCATAGGTCAAATTTTAATAAAGAATCTATTGGTATTAAATTTTTGAAATTGGAAATATCTTTAAGATGAAATGTTACTCATTTAACGTCTGATTGAGTTTAAATTTTCATAGTTGCTTCAATAATATAAACCTCAATGTTGGACTATATAAAAGCGTGCGCACGGCACGGTACCGTTTCCTCCCGCCAAATAATCATCAGGCCATTGTAATCAAGTTTAAGTCCATATCAGACGCGTTTAATATACTAAACCCATCAGTGAAATCCTGTCCATCACCTGTAGTTCGGTCAAAGTTCATCGTGTCAGCCAATCATGAAGAATGCGTACAGAGTTTATAACACGTATGGTATAAACAAATTGTTAATCAACAGTTGCACTGTTTATTTGATACCCTGAGTGTTAAAAAACACCGCCTTTTGTGGTAGGAATTAAAATAACGTATGTTTGTCACTGTTTAGGAAGATTTAATCATAACAAACAAAGAGCCATGTTTTATATTTAAACGTTTTATTAAAAGTGACTTGTATGATTAACAATACTATTAAATTACATTTTTCTCATTATTCGATTTGTCAGTTTAGGTAAGACAATTAAGATAATGAAGGGCCTTTTAATAATGTTATAATTAATTTTCTCTTGGTTACTGGCTTTCTGATTGGCCTATTCATTTTTTTCATTCCACGATGGAAAAAAAAACCGAGAATGGCGCGGAAATCCCGACGTTATCGTCACGTCACAATAGAAACATTGACGTTACGTATTGATTTGGAAAAAATAATCCCTTGGAAAACATCAATGGATTCGTACGTGTAAACGTATTTCATTTTATAAAGTAGCCTGGAAAATTAATAATAAGCATTGAAGTAACTATTTTTTAATTTCATCGGGGTATGAAATAAATTTTGTTTGCAAACTTTTGTGAGAATCCGCTAAGCGGATTCACACAATAGTTACCTCAATGCCTAAATGAAGATATAACAAAGAAGTACGAGTGCAATCTAAATAAATCGTTCTTGATTTCAGATGTTAAAAATAACATGTTTCTATAAAAAATATTAACGGTCATTAAGATGATTTTACATCATGTATACCAAACTCCAGAGAGATCTTGGTGCCTATCTTTGAAGGACCTATATATGTTCAATGAAAGGTAGATTCCTTCTGTAAGTCAGAAACTTCACTTTTGACGTGAGGTTGCCAAGAGTAGTGAAATTGCATCATATGCTATCTATTTAAATTACATTTCACCCGTGGACAAATATCCGTCTGTTTATCCTTCCTCAAACAGCGCTAACATTTTGGATTTCGGCTATTAAAGGTTGTTACTATAATAGTTCCTAATGGAAATATAACCATTCTCCCAACATAAAAGTATGAATCACTAGACAATAGAATCTAAATCGCAATTAATCTACAAAATAGATAAACTGCATGAGTGGACATTTTTGATTGTGCAGTATTTTGATACAATTAGGTGTTTAAAAATGTCCTTTACACAGAGAAATCACCTTCTTAGAAAGTGTAAGATTCAAATAAATGTAACACCATCAATAGTAAGAACGTTATACCAAGACGGTGATTAACACATGTTGTTATAATCACTGAGGACCTTCTCGTTTTGGTATTTGCATATTGCAGAGTTATATGCCCTTGCAAAAAAGTATTGATTGTGACGTCATGTGTTTGCGAATGTGACGTCATAAACGACGTAAATATATAAAAATAATGTATGCAAGGGAGGTAAGTATGCAGGAAGAATATGATCATCATAAATATTTAACCGTCAGTATCAGATGACCATTACACAATGATATGAACTGTGTTAAATAAAACAACAGATTACCACATATAGCCGAGAAACAAATATACAATTGTGAATACACAGGTAATTATTATTCTCTTCCATCTCTGTCTTGTCATACATCATTATTATTTTTTTTATTTTTTTTTCAATTCTGGGTTTGGGGAGGGGTGGTGGGTTATCATATGATAAATGATATATATGTCTGTCACAATACATACCTATCACCATACAACTCACCCAAAGATACACTCGACATTTAACCATAGGCAGTGGAAGATGCCAAATAGCAGGTGAGATTAATGAAATCTGTTTCCTGTAACCTGTTACCTGTAAGTGATCGAGATCGGGTTATCTCAGTCGAGGACTAAGATTTTGTAGCATAGCCGAGGTTGGGATGTTGCAAAACCTTAGCCCGATAATGAGATACCCGATCTCGATCACTTCAAGTTAAAAAAAATTCTCGCGCCTCAACGATATAATAAAACTTATCTATATACGCGTTCCGAGTGTAAAATTATCCCGTCTTATGCCTCCTGGTTCAAAACCGATGAACCATTTCACCTGCGCTTCGAATTCAGTAATTCCGCGTAAGGTATAGTGCGATTATATCAAAGAAAAAAAAGATGATCAATCTGTGCATACTATTTCAATAATTAAAAAACAATAACCAAACAACGCATGGTAAAAGACTGAATGTACAGATTTCTAATAAAATCGATTATCTGAAGCGTGTGACGTCACCGATTCGATAGTATGACGTCACATGTGCGGACTGTTTCGTTTAATGGAATAAAATTCCATCAAAAATCGTGTAAAGGTATCAGACAGATCAGACGAGATAGAAAAATCATGTGAGATTTCCCTGTTCGAGGTGCGAGAATAATAAATATTTGCAGTGCCTCGCTCCAGTTCATTTGTTTGGTCAAATCTCAAATATGTTGTTGTGGATATAAAGAATTTTAACTTCAGAAAAATAATCACATTTAAGATTTAGGACAAACACAACTCAAATAAAATGGCAAACATAGCATTTGTGCATAAATCATTCACCAGAAACACCATGGTCTTGTACAGCACGCATATCACAATCGTCAAACAGCATGTCTCCATGTGACTATCATCGAGTATTGTGTCAACAATATTCCCAATTTAAGTTTTATCACAATCCGTGCTATTGGAATGGTAAGGTCGATACCCAACTTTTTTGTTTCCATTTGTGTACTGAACTGAAGAGTCAATGACTAGTACCCAACTTTTCTATCCATTTGTATACTGAACTGAAGAGTCAATGACCAGTACCCAACTTTTCTATCAATTTGTGAACTGAACTGAAAAGTCAATGACCAGTACCCAACTTTTCTATCCATCTGTGTACTGAACTGAAGAGTCAATGACCAGTACCCAACTTTTCTATCAATTTGTGAACTGAACTGAAGAGTCAATGACCAGTACCCAACTTTTCTATCCATTTGTGTACTGAACTGAAGAGTCAATGACCAGTACCCAACTTTTCTATCCATTTGTGAACTGAACTGAAGAGTCAATGACCAGTACCCAACTTTTCTATCCATTGGTGTACTGAACTGAAGAGTCAATGACCAGTACCCAACTTTTCTATCCATTGGTGTACTGAACTGAAGAGTCAATGACCAGTACCCAACTTTTCTATCCATTGGTGTACTGAACTGAAGAGTCAATGACCAGTACCCAACTTTTCTATCCATTTGTGAACTGAACTGAAGAGTCAATGACCGGTACACAACCTTTATATCAATTTGTGTACTGATTTGAAGAGTCATGTATGTGTGGTTCGGTCGGTACCCTACCTTTCTGTCTATTTGTATACTGATTTGAAAAGTAAATATATGTGTGGTTCAGCCGGTACCCTACCTTTCTGTCTATTTGTAAACTGATTTGAAGAGTAAATATATGTATGGGTCAGCCGGTACCCTAACTTTCTGTCTATTTGTATAATGATTTGAAGAGTCAATGTATGTGTTGTTCAGGCGGTACCCTAACTTTCTGTCTATTTGTATACTGATTTGAAGAGTAAATATATGTGTTGTTCAGCCGGTACCCTACCTTTCTGTCTATTTGTAAACTGATTTGAAGAGTCAATGTATGTGTTGTTCAGCCGGTACCCTACCTTTCTGTATATTTGTATACTGATTTGAAGAGTAAATATATGTGCTGTTAAGCCGGTACCCTAGCTTTCTGTCTATTTGTATACTGATTTGAAGAGTCAACCATGTGTGGTTCGGTGGGTACCCTAACTTTCTGTCTATTTGTTTACCGATTTGAAGAGTCAATGTATGTGTTTTTCGGTCGGTACCCTTGTATACTGATTTGAAGAGTCATATATGCGTGGTTCAGCCGGTAACCTACCTTTATGTCTATTTGTATACTGATTTGAAGAGTCAATGTATGTGTGGTTTGACCGGTACCCTACCTCTCTATTCATTTGTCAAGGTATGTGTGCTTTGCTTTGCCTTTGAAATAGATACCTGCATAATATTACAAAGTCCGGAACAAAGACTATGAGTACAAATGCTACCAGGAAAGCTACCCCTACCATACCAATCGCCTGTGCGGACGGCCTGTCATCGTTAGCACTGGTTTTCTTCCTAATGGTGGATGAGAGAATTTGTTTGTCCACAGTCAACTCCTTCTTCACGGCTTCTATTACACAGCTGACGTCATTTAAGGCACAGTCGAACGATGTGGTATTGAGCTTGATACAGACACACGGACAAACCCCGCTTGCCATTGTGGAAGTGTATGTTGTTGTCAATGACCAGTACCCAACTTTTCTATCCATTTGTGTACTGAACTGAAGAGTCAATGACCAGTACCCAACTTTTCTATCCATTTGTGAACTGAACTGAAGAGTCAATGACCAGTACCCAACTTTTCTATCCATTGGTGTACTGAACTGAAGAGTCAATGACCAGTACCCAACTTTTCTATCCATTGGTGTACTGAACTGAAGAGTCAATGACCAGTACCCAACTTTTCTATCCATTGGTGTACTGAACTGAAGAGTCAATGACCAGTACCCAACTTTTCTATCCATTGGTGTACTGAACTGAAGAGTCAATGACCAGTACCCAACTTTTCTATCCATTGGTGTACTGAACTGAAGAGTCAATGACCAGTACCCAACTTTTCTATCCATTTGTGTACTGAAGTGAAGAGTCAATGACCAGTACCCAACTTTTCTATCCATTTGTGTACTGAACTGAAGAGTCAATGACCAGTACCCAATTTTTCTATCCATTTGTGAACTGAACTGAAGAGTCAATGACCGGTACACAACCTTTATATCAATTTGTGTACTGATTTGAAGAGTCATGTATGTGTGGTTCGGTCGGTACCCTACCTTTCTGTCTATTTGTATACTGATTTGAAAAGTAAATATATGTGTGGTTCAGCCGGTACCCTACCTTTCTGTCTATTTGTAAACTGATTTGAAGAGTAAATATATGTGTGGGTCAGCCGGTACCCTAACTTTCTGTCTATTTGTATAATGATTTGAAGAGTCAATGTATGTGTTGTTCAGGCGGTACCCTAACTTTCTGTCTATTTGTATACTGATTTGAAGAGTAAATATATGTGTTGTTCAGCCGGTACCCTACCTTTCTGTCTATTTGTAAACTGATTTGAAGAGTCAATGTATGTGTTGTTCAGCCGGTACCCTACCTTTCTGTATATTTGTATACTGATTTGAAGAGTAAATATATGTGCTGTTAAGCCGGTACCCTAGCTTTCTGTCTATTTGTATACTGATTTGAAGAGTCAACCATGTGTGGTTCGGTGGGTACCCTAACTTTCTGTCTATTTGTTTACCGATTTGAAGAGTCAATGTATGTGTTTTTCGGTCGGTACCCTTGTATACTGATTTGAAGAGTCATATATGCGTGGTTCAGCCGGTAACCTACCAATTATGTCTATTTGTATACTGATTTGAAGAGTCAATGTATGTGTGGTTTGACCGGTACCCTACCTCTCTATTCATTTGTCAAGGTATGTGTGCTTTGCTTTGCCTTTGAAATAGATACCTGCATAATATTACAAAGTCCGGAACAAAGACTATGAGTACAAATGCTACCAGGAAAGCTACCCCTACCATACCAATCGCCTGTGCGGACGGCCTGTCATCGTTAGCACTGGTTTTCTTCCTAATGGTGGATGAGAGAATTTGTTTGTCCACAGTCAACTCCTTCTTCACGGCTTCTATTACACAGCTGACGTCATTTAAGGCACAGTCGAACGATGTGGTATTGAGCTTGATACAGACACACGGACAAACCCCGCTTCCCATTGTGGAAGTGTATGTTGTTGTCAATGACCAGTACCCAACTTTTCTATCCATTTGTGTACTGAACTGAAGAGTCAATGACCAGTACCCAACTTTTCTATCCATTTGTGTACTGAACTGAAGAGTCAATGACCAGTACCCAACTTTTCTATCCATTTGTGTACTGAACTGAAGAGTCAATGACCAGTACCCAACTTTTCTATCCATTGGTGTACTGAACTGAAGAGTCAATGACCAGTACCCAACTTTTCTATCCATTGGTGTACTGAACTGAAGAGTCAATGACCAGTACCCAACTTTTCTATCCATTTGTGTACTGAACTGAAGAGTCAATGACCAGTACCCAACTTTTCTATCCATTTGTGAACTGAACTGAAGAGTCAATGACCAGTACCCAACTTTTCTATCCATTGGTGTACTGAACTGAAGAGTCAATGACCAGTACCCAACTTTTCTATCCATTGGTGTTCTGAACTGAAGAGTCAATGACCAGTACCCAACTTTTCTATCCATTGGTGTACTGAACTGAAGAGTCAATGACCAGTACCCAACTTTTCTCTCCATTTGTGTACTGAACTGAAGAGTCAATGACCAGTACCCAACTTTTCTATCCATTTGTGTACTGAACTGAAGAGTCAATGACCAGTACCCAACTTTTCTATCCATTTGTGAACTGAACTGAAGAGTCAATGACCAGTACCCAACTTTTCTATCCATTGGTGTACTGAACTGAAGAGTCAATGACCAGTACCCAACTTTTCTATCCATTGGTGTTCTCAACTGAAGAGTCAATGCCCAGTACCCAACTTTTCTATCCATTGGTGTACTGAACTGAAGAGTCAATGACCAGTACCCAACTTTTCTATCCATTGGTGTACTGAACTGAAGAGTCAATGACCAGTACCCAACTTTTCTATCCATTTGTGTACTGAAGTGAAGAGTCAATGACCAGTACCCAACTTTTCTATCCATTTGTGTACTGAACTGAAGAGTCAATGACCAGTACCCAACTTTTCTATCCATTTGTGAACTGAACTGAAGAGTCAATGACCGGTACACAACCTTTATATCAATTTGTGTACTGATTTGAAGAGTCATGTATGTGTGGTTCGGTCGGTACCCTACCTTTCTGTCTATTTGTATACTGATTTGAAAAGTAAATATATGTGTGGTTCAGCCGGTACCCTACCTTTCTGTCTATTTGTAAACTGATTTGAAGAGTAAATATATGTGTGGGTCAGCCGGTACCCTAACTTTCTGTCTATTTGTATAATGATTTGAAGAGTCAATGTATGTGTTGTTCAGGCGGTACCCTAACTTTCTGTCTATTTGTATACTGATTTGAAGAGTAAATATATGTGTTGTTCAGCCGGTACCCTACCTTTCTGTCTATTTGCAAACTGATTTGAAGAGTCAATGTATGTGTTGTTCAGCCGGTACCCTACCTTTCTGTATATTTGTATACTGATTTGAAGAGTAAATATATGTGCTGTTAAGCCGGTACCCTAGCTTTCTGTCTATTTGTATACTGATTTGAAGAGTCAACCATGTGTGGTTCGGTGGGTACCCTAACTTTCTGTCTATTTGTTTACCGATTTGAAGAGTCAATGTATGTGTTTTTCGGTCGGTACCCTTGTATACTGATTTGAAGAGTCATATATGCGTGGTTCAGCCGGTAACCTACCAATCAGTCTATTTGTATACTGATTTGAAGAGTCAATGTATGTGTGGTTTGACCGGTACCCTACCTCTCTATTCATTTGTCAAGGTATGTGTGCTTTGCTTTGCCTTTGAAATAGATACCTGCATAATATTACAAAGTCCGGAACAAAGACTATGAGTACAAATGCTACCAGGAAAGCTACCCCTACCATACCAATCGCCTGTGCGGACGGCCTGTCATCGTTAGCACTGGTTTTCTTCCTAATGGTGGATGAGAGAATTTGTTTGTCCACAGTCAACTCCTTCTTCACGGCTTCTATTACACAGCTGACGTCATTTAAGGCACAGTCGAACGATGTGGTATTGAGCTTGATACAGACACACGGACATACCCCGCTTGCCATTGTGGAAGTGTATGTTGTTGTCACCATTTCTGTCGTTATTGCAGTGGTAGTTGTTGCTTCAGCAGTTGTTGTCAGGGAGGTTGTAGTGGAAAATGTTACTTCAGCTGTTGTTTTCATGGAGGTTGTCGTGGTAGTTGTTGTTTCAGCAGGTGTTGTAATTGGGATTGTCGTAGTAGTTGTTTCTATGGATGTTGTTTCTCCTCCTGCAATGTGCATTATACTAGAAAAAAAAATCATTTATACAGTAGATTTGACTTTCCTGGAAGTGTATACACTTGTATTATTCCATATTCATTTTTTTCTATATATATTCAGATCTTTAATCCTTTTAATCCTTTGCACCATACAATGGATCAGTGATCATATAAAAAGAATCATTTACATCGTTAACTGACATCTAAATATAGTTTATGGTTTCAAAAACTGTTTATGTACCGTCTCATTATTCTAGATTTAATCCCCCAGGGCATTATATATCTACATAAAGGACAAATTTATAAGGCTGTGGAATACTAGCCACTTCAAAAACAATTAATACCAACATCGGTAACAATGACAGAGCGTTCAGTAGAAACAGCGTTATCTGCTAAAACTCATCGGGGACTCTCTCGATACTGATAAGTTATAATCCAAACCGAGCTACCGACTTTGTAGATGTCAATATAACAAGTCTAGTCAAAATAACCGCGTCGTATGGATTATTATAATAAAACAATGGTTTGTATATGATAATGTGATCAATGCCTCAAAATTATAAAATACTGAATATTAATCTATCCTAAATAAAACAAGAGGTCGATTGGGCCTGTATCGTTCACCTGTTTCAGGCTAAGAAAACAAGCTACCAACTTGAAGGCTTTATAATTGAACTTAATCTATTTATTTCTAGAGATCGATTTTAAAGAATTTGCTATATTTTCCCTATTGGGCCCCGCCCTCCAGACCTCTGGGGGGACCAGACCCACCGTTTATACAAAAATCGTTCCCCTTCACCAAAGGAAGCTTCAGACCAAATTAAAACTAAATTCCTTCATTCCCACAGAAGAGGAAGGATTTTAAAGAATTCACTATATTTCCCCTCAGGCCCCTGGAGGTCCAGGGTCACTGTATATACCAGATTGGTTCCTCTCAAACATGGGAGCTTCCGACCAAATTAGAACTCAATATCTTCATTCCTACAGAAGAAGAAGGATTTTAACGAATTTGCTATGTTTCCCCTATTGGGCGCCGTAGGCCCCTTGGGGCAAGGGTCACCATGTATACAACTTTTTTTCTCTTGACACAAGGAAGCTTCAGACCAAATAAGAACTAAATCCCTTCATTCCTGCAGAAGAAAAAAGATTTTAAAGCATATTGGCCCGCCCCTCGGGCCCCTTGGGGGGAAAGGGGGGATAGGGTCGCCGTTTATGCAAGATTGGTTTCCCTTTATCTAGAACTAAATCCCTTCATTCCTACAGAAGAAGAAGGATTTTAAAGAATTTGCTTAATTTCCCCTATTGGGCCCGCCCCACCATTTATACAAGATTGGTCCCCCTTCACCCAAGGAAGCTTCAGACCAAATTTGGTGAAAATCTATTCAGCCGTTAATGACTAGTCGGAAATTTTGTGAACAGTTGACGGACGCCGTACCAATTCACGTCATTTTCTCTTAAACGTATGACGTTATGCTCGCAAACACATGACGTCACAATCAATATCTAACCTACTCTGGTTAATACAATGGAAGTATACAACGAAAAGCAACAAAGCAAATACTGTATTTCGAGGTCTTGAACACTTGAATCAACTCAGAAGTGTTTTTATTACCACAAGCCCTCCACTTCTGGATCTCAAGTTCGAATCTCATGTGGGGCAGTTGCCAGGTATTGACCGCTTGTCGGTGGTTTTTCTCTGGGTACTCCGGCTTTCCTCCACCAACAAACCTGGCACATCCTTAAATGACCCTGGCTGTTAATAGGACGTTAAACTGATAAAACTAAACAGAAGTATCATATTTCTATACTTAGAGTTAAATTCTTATATCGGCTCGTGACATTTACCTATTTTGATCTTCCATTCTCCGTCTGAGTATATCGACGTAGTTACTCCTATGTAGTTTACTGCTATTGGTGACGGGTCTATCCATAATGCTAACTCTGTCCACGTGACCCCACTGTCAGGGGACGAGAACACCGACACATGACCAGAGCTCCACTTTACTTTGAAATAGTTGAACGCATTACAACCCAATACTGTGCCAGACATCTTGGTTTTCTCGCTTCCATATTTCGAGTCGTATATAACAATTTTGGTGTTTACATAGCCGCCTAAAGTGACCATGTATATTTTACCGGAGGCATCTTCATCATCTGTAGTCATCAGGGCTACCGAAGCATCCTGACACGCCTTCACTTGAAACTCCAGAGATGATTGACCGGCAGCTGAGTAACCATAAGCACTCAATAGTTTAACTTGCGTGTTTCCCTCAGATCCACTTTGTCTTGGGGTCAACACAGTCACTTCTGGAAAAAAAGATGAACAATATATCAGTGAAAACCTAAGAACCTTAAACGTATTTTATGTTCGTCAAAATTTGATTCGAAAATTCAAGATACTTCTGTCACTAAATGTATGCAAAAGCGTTGCAAAACATGTGATACTATTATAGAGTGTAAAAATTATACATTCAAAAATGGTTTTAATTTCAAAACTAATATGAATTGTACATCCAAAAATGTCATATAAGCCTTATTTGTAGCAAATGCTCAGATTTTTATATTGGTCAGACAGGAATGGAATTGAGAAAGAGAGTTACATTACACCGACAACAAACTAAAACAGACCATCTCAGATATTTAACAGTAAACGAACATTGTCATATGTGTGTTAATGATAACTTTTTTATTTTACCAACATATCAAATGTCTAATTCAGATCTTTTAAAAAGAGAAAATAAAGAAATGTATTTCATTCAACTTATGAAACCTGTGTTAAATTCAGAACGGGACAAAGGAACTTCATATTAGTTTTTATTTTGTCCTCATGTTTTTGTTAGTTTCTTCCAGAACCATTCACAATATCTTTATGTACCATGTCATGACGTAATCTTACTATGACGTCATTGTACTATGACGTCATGTTTTACAAATAAAAGAATTAAAACCCCTGAAGACCGGCATGAGCCGAGAAAGCGCTAGGGAGGAAAAACTGTTTTATAGTTGTGTTTTCTTTTTATGTATATATATATATATATATTTGATACATTGCTATAACAGGTAATCCACCCAAGAGGCAGCAGCTGGGCAAAAGGTCAACAGTTCTCATTCAATATCTTGTCAATGGGACTAATTCACGTACCACGTGATACCCGATAACGTTTGTGCGGGACCATTATCTCCAGTGGTGATGGAATGTATCTCTTTGTAATCTTCCCGCTGAAATGACGTTATCCCGCGATAACGCCATTTGACGTCATTCCATTACCAATAGAAACAATAGTCCCGCACAAACGTTATCGGTTATCACGTGGTACGTGAATGAGTCCCATTACTTTCTCAACTTTCAAGCCATAGATCTCTACAACATGACCATGGAAAGGAATATGTAAGCCATCTCGATATAAGCCACAAAACAGTGTGTTTACCTAGCCTGGAATGAAGCTGTATGTAAGACATTTTTTGTTTGTTTAAAGTCCTATGAACAGCCATTGTATGTTAGTATTTGAATGATTTTCTGTTGAACCTAAATAACTTTTTTTTGTAATTTTCTCTGATTCTTACTATAACTGCGCCAAATCATCAGACCATATCCTGAACGTTTCTAGTGTTTCTACGCTAGGTGCTTTCCACTAGTGATTCTCTCTTACATTGTAATTTGCTTTTTGTAATAGTATTTGTGGTATATTTGATAAATAGTTAAAGAATCAGTTCAATAATGTCTTTGATTTTCTATTCATTAATATTTCCAAGAATATGCAACATGTACAAGGCCAGTCATTAATAATCCATCATATATTGCGTATAACGTAAGACCGTTGTAGGATGCAGTACGTCGTAAGACCGTTGTAGGATGCAGTACGTCGTCGCGTGTACAACTTGCAAACGTTACACGCCGGGTGTGCATTGATAGAACGCGAAGAAACGGCTATCATACACCTCGCCGTAAAGCCCGTGACAAAGCTGTACAAAACGGGAAAAATGTGCAGTCAATGTGCATCAACCGTGATAAAACGCGAAGTAAATATTGTTCAGAACATCACATTGAAACCACCGAGAGTTTCCACCACGGACCGTCTGCAAGTACTACCACGTTTTACAACGCCAAGCCCGTTTTGATACGTCCTGTCATGTTCACTATCTGATTGCCGTAGCAAATGCTTTCAGAGTTTAATGCTAGGTTTACACTATTGTCAAATTATTTGACAGTTTAAAAATCTGGCACGACATCCACGGTATTCACGACCGCTTACATTTGTCTATCACGTCCTTCTACGCTGTCTCATGTTGTCTTGTGGTCACCACGTTTTGTCCACGGTGGTCTGAAACGGGGCTGCCGTGGCCGCCGGGAACATAGTGTAAACCTAGCATAAACTGACAAAAAAATTGCCACGGCAGTCACGGTACAGATGGTGAACGCTACAGGAGGACGTAATAAAACGTGACTGACGTAACAAAACGTAACAGCGCGTACGAGACCGTAACAAAACTTCCATACAGTCCTTGGTGGAACGGGCAGCAACCATGTTCCCCGGCATCTTACGGTGATTTAAAGTTTTGTGACGTTCTGTTGCGTTTTTTTTTTTTACTTTTTATCACGGTTGATGCAGATTGGCTGCACGTTTTGTCCAGGTTTGTCAAGGTTTTGACGGCAAGCCAAGGTGGATGATAACCGTTTTGATACGTTCTGTCAAGGCATATTACGGCTTGTAGCGGTTGAAAGCCCGACGTGATACGGCAAGTTACGTCATATTACGATTATACGTTGCAAGCAATATATGATGGAGTATCATTGCCTGGCCTGGTTTATATTTGCTACTTCATGGAATCATTTGCATTAATAAATAGAAATAGTCATTATTAAACACATTTAAACCATCAAATTATACCAAAGCTATTACTGCAAAAGGCAGATTAAGTGAGAACCATTACAGAAAAAAAAAGGTTTGCGTAGAAACACTTGGCTATAATAATTTTATATTTTTTATACATGTACCAAATATAGTTAAGATTTTCTTTTCTTTTAACACATTTTGTTATTAGAACGTGTTTGAAATGACAGTTCCGGCATAAATATTGTTTCATTTGCTCCAAAAAAGCCCGGTATCAGATTTTTACCCTAGTAAGCCTTGGCGGACCGTGAAAAACGTATCGGAACTTATCAAAACGTGTAAAACGTAGCAGAACTTATCAGATCGTAACAGGCCTAGAGAAAACGTAGTGGTATCCTCGATAGACCGTGCTAAAGCCGTAGTGTATCTTTGATCTCCGGGAACAGCACTCTCCCCTATACCCACGGTCCACCACGTAATCCGTAAAAGACCGTGGCAAAACTTCACAAGACCTAGCTCAACTTGAATACAGAGACAAAAATATCCAAAATTCCACGGCGCACCACGTTTCGGGCAAACGGGGCTAACGTGGTCGCCGGGAACATAGTGTAAACCTAGTGTAAAATCTGCTGGTCATCCCGTTTAGTCCAAAGTGGCCTGAAATGATATTCAGTAGCCGCAGTGAGCTATGTAAACCTACAATTTCACCTCAGAAATAAATGATTTAACCATTATTAATCAATTCATTATCTAAAGCATCACTGTGATTATTACAAGATCCGCGTTATGTAAATTGTATATTTACCAAATGCAGTCTCAGCAAACAATGGGAGTAACAATACGACTAAATGCAATAATGTACCATAACAATAGATATAGCAGACAAAATGAAAAGACCAAAAGTAAACATTTGTCACTACAGGACACGCTGTCATTCAGACTGATTTATAATGATGATAAAGCTTTAGGCTAATCTACCGCAAGGTCACCTAAGGTTAGTAAAATATTTTATGGTTAGAAAAAAATACATGTTATATAAATACCTATATCACAGACAGTAATAGTTATATCAGAGTCACATCAGTCCATCACGGATAGCAAGATATTACTAATTTTTGTTTCATAAATCAATGATACCTAAATACTATTATACACATCAAGAATTACAGATATTATTGTAACATCAACTTGTCACTTACTGTCAATATCGACATGAATATTTCAGTGGTTTTAATGATTATGTCGTCATCATGTATTTCAAAATAAATATTCAATAAGACAATTTGTAATTCATACATTCATCCGTCGGTGCTAAAACTAGTTTGTCCAATGCACATTCAGACATCGTTAACACATATTAACGATATGTCATGAAAAATTTAATGTAATTTTTTCCAAAGTACAGTATTCATTTTAAATTCCGTTAGCATTTCCTTCCATCCCACTAAGTGAGGCTAAATATCGTATCTCACGACTAGATAGACAAGGTTTGGAAAATTTGAAACTAAAGCTTATATTTTCAGATAATAACCATGCATACTTTTATCCTAACAATGTTACAAACATGTAGTTGTTCATACGATGTGTCTCCATGTATTTTGTAAAGAGACACATAATTAAGTTCGAAAGAATTGGAAGGTCTTGAAAGTAGGATAGTGTCACATCCTAAAATGCAGGCCTGCAACACAGAAATGTGGTAGGTAGGTGTACACGTATTCTGACACCTATGTTGATTGCAGATTAGCACAAATTATGGAGCATTATTTAAACGTGCATTGGCAACCAGAAATGATTTTATTAACATAATTTACCCGTATTCATACCCGAAAATATATTAGAATGCTCACCATTTTACGTCTGCTGCTCTGCACCAGTATACATCTATTGTAAAACAAGTTCTAATGTATTGTAATGGATACCTTTCACTCCGATCCGCACTTGCAAAGATACTCCATCAGGCAAAATATTTTAGGATTCCTAATCACTTTGTTATTGGCAAAAGGAGCTTGATGGCAGTGGTCAACCTGCAGATCAGATTAGGATGTTTTCTTCTACTGTGATTGATTGATTGATTGACTGATTGATTTATTGATTGAATGATTAATTGATTGATTGATTGGTTAATCGATCGATCGATTGATTGATTGATTAATTGGTTTATTGATTGATCATTCTTAATTCTAGAAGTTATTCGGCGTATGTTAGCACATTGACAAGAAAAGGGTCTTTCAATGTTTACACGACGATTATTTCAATAAACCATTTGAATTTCAATCGTAAGTGACCTTAAGATTTTTTTTTTATATTTATTTTATTTTTGAAGATTTTAGATATACAGATATACGTGGTTATCTCATTCACACCATGCACACCCACTCACATCATATCCAGCATGATTTCAATATATTGTCATCTTTATGTATCATCATTTTCAAAAATGACCATCACATTCACATCATTCAGCCATCAAGGATCATCATTCGTACTCAAATCATCATTAATTAAGCATGCTGATATATTATTATTTACCATATGATATATTAAATTATTATCTACCAGGCACATCCTCATCAACCTGACGCATCGAAGACAGGTGGGATTACTATGACAGAGAGTGTAATAATGATTGCTGTTCTATTACAAATAAATAGTAGTATTATATTTATACCTAGGCAGTCTCTGAAATGAATTGTACGGAACAAATTAACACCTCTATTGTCCACATACTGTAATGATAATTTCTGAATTATTGATGTGTTGATCAGTCGCCTCTCGTTTTCACACGATGGGAGTATCGTATACATGGTAGAGGGTAACACAATAGCTTTCTCCTTTATTGAATATCCGTGTCAGTAACGAGATGTGGGCCGCTGACAGGCCATTATAAATGACACTGTACATTTAATGACAAAATATAAATTTCGATTTGCCAATAAAGGTTATTTTTTCAACATTTAAAAATGCCAACATTGAAAACGTTTATTTGATCGCCGTATCAGCTGGATCTGAGAGTTTGTGTGGACCAAATGATTTCAAGCATGTGTAAACATGTATTTACCTGTCGTATCTTAATGACGTTCGTGAAATATTATTCACTTAAGCATGGTTGTCATATTTGGACATGTATTGGTGTGTAACATACAATGGATGTTTTAACGAATATTTACAATTGCCGCTGTTACTGTATCGATAAACTAAGTTGGAACAGTTATGTTTTTTTCCAAAAATAGTGCGTATGGATACATGTAAATATTGGCGGACTTCCTTTCACATGTCTCAAGTTCACGTGTCAATGTTTACAAATAACACATATACAAGATAATTGAAGACATACAATAAAACAAATTTAAGTTTTTGGGGTGTGCTATTGCTATTTGACCTGAAAAAAGTGACTGAAACATAAGATTTTTTGTGACGTTATAGAAAAAAGGGCGGATGAAGCTGTAAGTCAACGGCGCGCTTTTTTCCTGAATGGCTGTAGCAGTATAATTTTGACGGCGAATAGCTCACGTTAAAGGACCATATCTAATGTTCTTGTTGATTTTATTGTTTAAGTATAAGACTTAACCTTTTACTTTGTTTAGTTTATGAGATGATAAATCCAATGGAGCGCGAGGTAAATTGTGTAATTTTACATACAATTTACAGACTTTTGGTTTAACATCTCATAAACTAAACAAAGTAATTGGTTAATCCTGTATTAAGCAGAAGTTATTGTTTAAATGATGAGTATCATGTATGCCATGTCGGCGGTGAAGCATCTTTAAGGGCTGCAATCATAAACTGTATTTCGAATCTAGCCACCACTTACCTCCCTTGTCTAATCATTCATACGAAGGAATCTATTTTACCCAATAATTTCGGGTGCTTAGACATTACAGGAACGTGTGGATTTATTACCAACGAACCAAGGTGGATCTTGAAATCGTTCAAATAACATTTTGATTGAAGAATCGTGAAATTTTGTCAATTACCTTTAAATTACAAAATGTATCCTCCAAAACTACGGCCATGGCGGTAGCCATTGTGGTTTTCAAAATGGCCTTGATAGTATGTGGATAGCTGATGTAGAGGTTTATATATGATAATTTTTTTTATCACATAAATACAACAGAAGAATCACCACGTCAAGATTTGTTGTAATAAAACTCGGTTATATTACAGCAGTAACAGATACAGAGAACAAAAGAGATGGGAGAAGCCATTGGATACATTGGATGGAATATCGAAATTCTACCACTGTTAAATCGTTATAAACACGAATATCTAATTCAATGGTACAGAAAAACAATAGACTTTAGACCTATTAGGAATATTTACAATAAGCGGTATATGCATATGTATAATTAAGCATTAAATTTTCTTCCTATGGAATCTGTGGTCTACATAGATGCCAGAGCTTTGCAGGCAATCTTCATAATGCGCTAGCACACATTATGGGATAATTGTCTACAAAGCTCTGACATCTATATTTACCATAGATAGTTTAATATCTATATTTAAAACCGTTCATCAACGATATACTCCACAAGATGGAACAGCTACTTTGACGGCCATCTGTTGACGTTACCATATCAACATTAGTAACGTCAAAATAGTCACGTTTTGAGTGCAAGTTATACCTCATAGACTTCACTTTGGCTTCGTTAGTTTATGTAGTAGAAGTGACAAGTGAATGTAAATATTGATACGTATATGAAGGAGCGCTCATTATAAGTTTTTTAAGTTTCCTAAATTTATAATTAGACTAATAATATCGTAATTTCTTAAGTTGGTCCCATGGCGCATTGTCGTATATTTTCATTACCACTGCACTGTACCTGTATGTTGCTTTTAAGCCCAATGTAGGATATTTTCCAGAATTTACATTGGCAGTTAGGCCCTGGCGTACTAATACCACAATCAGAGTTCAAAAGGTCAAGAAATGGGATTTTACGTCAGTATGGTAATTCAATGAAGAACATAACTTATTCTGAAAATTGATCGATATGAAAATATCTTCTTATGGGAATATTTGAAATGGACTAAATGTTGAACTATTCATTATATATACCGTTTTATCGATGGGATTATTTCATCTAAGTATTGTTAAGTCGGTTGTCCATGGCATCATACCGGAAGTTGCATGAACCAACTCTCTCCCGGCATTGTCTGTTCCATCAAATGACATTTGTCTCTATACAAATATATAAGTTTTATTTTCATACTTTTTATCCCTTTTCTTTTCATAACAAGAATGACTAAATAAATATAAATATAAGTATATTGGTTGTCATATTTTGACAGGTATTGGTGTGTAACATGCTTTGGGTGTTCTAGCATATTTATCATGATGCGCTAATGCGCACCGTTGGCTGTGAAAGAACACCCAATGTATGTTACACATCAATACATGTCAAAAATATGACAACCAAGGCCAAATGCTAAAACTTTCGCGCATTGTCGCTATTAGCATTCAACAGTCCGACAATGCACAATGCGACAGTGCAACAATACGCCATGAGACAATAGATAATGCGCCATACGACAATGGATCATGCGATAATGCAGCAGGCGAAGAGCGACAATACTACCGTCACCAAGTGAAGAGCGACAATGCGTCATGCGATAGTGCGATAATGCGCCAAGCGATGAACGACATTGAGCCAAGTGAAGAGGTGACAGTAAGACAATGCCCCATGTGACAAACATTCTATAGCGCTGTTGTATTGTCGCTGTCGTGTTGTTGAACTGTCGCCGAAATTAGCCATCATTTCTTTATGATGATGAGTATGTTTACTCATATGCAAAGGAAGTTTAGTAAATAAGTAAAACCTATCATAGTTTTACTAATAAAGTTTCTGAACCTTTTGTCCAATAATCTGGATATAGAAACATACACATATTTTACTGTCATTACATAAGACAAAAGGATCAGGCAAAAAGCTATTACAATTTATATTAAAGAACGTTGACTAAATAAATGTTATCTATTTAAATAAATAACCATGTTATATCCTACCATAGAAAGTGTTACATGACTTGTGGCCGTCTCGGCATATTGCCACAAGTCATCCACCTTTGCGTTGCAAGTTCGAATCTCATGTGGGGCAATTACCAGGTTCTGACCACTGTCGGTGATTTTCTTCGGGTACACCAAATGTCATAACCAAATTAAACAAACTTGGCACGTCCTAACATGGTCCCGGCTGATAATAGGACGTTAAAGTTATAAATCCCAAACCCTCTTTATCTTTCGTTTTTCATTTCATGATCTAGCTTGCATGCTCATTTGTTGACACAAATGATATTCTTTAAAAAAAAATTCTAAATTCAATGTATCGTGATAAAACACGGTACATAAACCGCTTATTGTTATAGTGTAGATATCTGTCATGTCATTTTGTTGTGAACAAAGCGTCTTACATAAGTTCTATGTCCTAGACAAAATCCGATAACACGAGCTTGGTTCTAGGTTCAAATCGTGCTGTCGTTTAGTTTCTTAGTGTCGTTTTTGGAAATCCATACTGATATTGTAACAAGTGCTGCAAAATAAATCATTGAACGGTGTACTTGTGTAGGTTGCATCAAAACGCATTGGTTGCTATAGAAAACATTTTTTTCACAGTCATGCTTATCAAACACAGTAACATGATAGCTGTTGCCAATAGCATCATAGCTTATCTCTATCAATTTCAGAACACTAAATAAATAATGTTATGGGATTGACAGAGATAAGCGGTGACAACAACTTATCCATACATGTTGTTTACAATACTTTAATGAGTCTGACTGTGAAAAAAAGTATGTTTCTACAGCAAGCAACGCGTTTATAGGTTTTATCATATCGGAACAAAAGACAGTATGGTTGATCAATTAAAGCTATGTGACGAGGATGACTTACACCAGATTCATACTTCATTGTTATAGATTACCCTGTTGGCCAGTAAAGAGAAAGTATCACACTATCTGTACCTAACATCCTGATATGGTGTCAACAGGATTATACAAATAATTCATAAGTCATCTTTATGCACTCTTCGTGCGAAATGATATACTAGGCCGATTAATGTTTTAATTAACTTTGTATTGTAAATATCAAGTGATAAAGTAATTAATTAGTTATTTCTGCCGATAAATTTAATTAATGCGGACAGCCTGAGAGATAGACGAGCCTATTTATTAGGAATTGTCATGACTGATCAAATCCTGATGTTAAAGACACAATGCTATCTTAGAAAACATCTTACTTATAAGGAATTGTCATGACTGATCAAATCCTGATGTTAAAGATACAATGCTATCTTAGAAAACATTTTTACTTATTAGGAGTTGTCATGACTGATCAAATATCCCTATCCTTCATATACACATATGAAAGAGTTTTATAATATTCCATCTCGAGTCCTTGCTTACAATATTAATTATTAATGCATTCAATAGTAATATGTCCTGACAAATATATATCTAAATTAACGAAATGATTTGTATGGGATTCAGAAATAAACAATTTCAGTAGGTTCATTAAGGTCTTCATTGGCAAATTGAAAAAAAGGCAGATCAATGACTGAAAATCCAACAAACTCGTTTCCTTGTTCAAATAACAATTGATGACCATTACATATACGAGTATGCATAGGATAACATAACATTTACGTTGTGAATTTCACTTTGTACAGTTTTCATATTTTTTTAGATACCGTATCGATTTGGATTATATACAATTTTAAGATGGTGATATTGGAAAGAATTTTCATTACTCTGGTAAGTCAATACAGATTTACACTGAAATCTCACGCATAATGCGTTATTATCCTACTCATATTCATCTTTTAATTGGTTCGTCAGTGATAGAGTGATAACCCTTTCATCATTGTCAGTTTACTTCCATCAACAGGGAACAATAAGTCATAGCTGTTTTGAATTAATACATGGGTTTTAAATGGATTCTTCCATTGTTAACATTGCTCTAGTGTTTCACTGCTAACTCCACTGAAAAAAGAAACCCTTTTTTCTGTGCTGGCGTGTCTTTCATGGTGTTGTCGTTTATATTTCTCAATGACAATCCCCGTCCCATGGGGTATAAGATGTGTAAAACACGACTGTTCCTCTCCAAATTATGTTTCACAACTGAACGTGATTTTGAGAAAGCAGGTTATTTTAACTAATTTACAGTAAAGTATGTGGGGTTCGTGATAATAATAGCACCCATTTTTGTGTAGAATGGAGAATTGTCTTGCAATTGCGGTTTTCTTCAGAACTTATCACTGTAGACTGCTCAAAATGGTTAGATATCTTCATTGTAAAATTGCGATAAAACGTCTAGATATCAGAGGAAAACGCTCTTTAATATGTGGATATGAAGGATAGGGATATTCTATATTCAGGATCGCAAAATAGTTTAAAAACCTCAGCAAGCCTGGGTTTTTGCTAAAGTTTGTGATCCTCAGGTAGACTCTCTCTTATATAGTATTATACATACTGTCAAAATGTCTGAAAAGGTTCTTTTACTTATAGTAAGTTGTAAATAAATGAAAAGTCGCTGTCATACCGTCCTTCCTTACATTATCATCAGACGTTTACATTTTGTATTGAAATGTATTTCTCTGTTTGTGACAGTTAACGGTACAAATGCAGAGATCTTAATAACATTTATCATTATTTCGGATTGTTTTGTTATATTTCAAGTGACATTTAAAAAAACAACATAAAAAACAATCGTTTCATTCAAAATAGGCCAAAATAGAATAAACGTCTTCGTTATTTAAGGTTGTTGTTGAATGGTATTATCAAAGAACACAAATGAATATACCATTGCAGAATGTATTATTAGTTTGTAAAGTTTTACAATCAACTGATGGCGATATAAACTCTAGAACAAATCGTTAAGTTAAAAGTGATACCTTATATATATTTATGTATAAACACTTTGTGTTTGATTCCAAATAACCAAAGTGATTAATTCACGCTAACAAGTATATTTTTGTGTCAATCAGAACAATGAAAATTAAAGTGACACATTTTGACAAGAGGATTTTTTTTTAAACTTTGATAAACCTAAATACTATTAAATATTATATTTGTACTTACCTGCTGATGTTATAGGGAGAAGAACGGCGAAGCAGAAGGTAAGTTTTCCGGGCCAAGCTAAACACATGATAAATATGTCTAATTAAACATCGCATACACACGAAAAGGTGTAATGTTCCCGTAAGGACGCTAGGATCTACATGGTGATCCTATAGGCATTTATCGTCAAAGTACTAACAGCAAGTGAACAACGAGGTGTCAGACCCGAAGGCAGTCGTCTCCAATCGATATCGAAATAATCATAGCTAATGTAAACATCAGATATGCTGTTATTTCTACATACGACATAAGCTATTAACACTTTATATTTTCGAATCATATATATTTATATCATATGATATTATCTAAAAGGATGCTTCCATAACTGATGCGGTCAATGGTGAACAACCATTAAAATATCAAATATACTAAAATCTAAAATAAAAGTAAGATAAAAATATAAATATGAGATTGTACTTCAGCTTTTATCAGTTTTTTAGAGTTATCTAAATCTATAATTAGACTAATAATATCGTAATTTCTTAAGTTGGTCCCATGGCGCATTGTCGTATATTATCATTACCACTGCACAGTACCTGCATGTTGATATTAAGCCCAATGTATGATATTTTCCAGAATTTACATTGGCAGTTAGGCCCAGGCGTACTAATACCACAATCAGAGTTCAAAAGGTCAAGAAATGGGATTTTACGTCAGTATGGTAATTAAATGAAGAACATAACTTATTCTGAAAATTGATCGATATGAAAATATCTTCTTATTATAATATTTTTTTATTTAATATATATTATTTTATATTTAATATTTGAAATGTATTAAATGTTGAACTATTCATTATATATACCGTTTTATAATAATTACTCACATAATATATACTAATAATAATAGAAATACTGTTAGAGGTATCTTCATAATTCCAACTGTTCCGAAATCAGGATGATTTTTTTAGTGTTCCAGCAAAATTAATGTATTTTATTTTCCTTACTTTTTGAGAAAATCAACTTTTTATGTCCCTGTTCCCCCGATGCGAAAATTCACTTGGAAGGTCTTTATCACTACGGTGTTTATTCCCATTGAAAACAAGCGTTCTTACGCCCTTCGAATTTGCGAATTCAAACTCAACAAAAGTAGCGGAACAATATCAATAAACCAGATATTTTCAGCACTAATATCGAGATTAACCAGGCATAGAACTCGATACCAGGTAATAAGAATTTCCTGTAACAGTTGCGATATGAAAATATTGCGATATGATTAACAAATGATTAATTTCTTTATTCTGATTACCATTTCTAAATTTGACGATTTGATACCGAACATTCCAATGACGTCACTTTTTGTCCTCTATGAGCTCGGGTGATTCGACTTTGCAAGCTGACGTTTTGAAGGATTGCAAGCTGACGTTTTGAAGGATTGAATAAGCATTCATTTGTGGTATTATGGTTGCAATTTGCACTCATATACAGCTTAACAAAGTTTAAAATAATAGTGTTACGTTATCTTGAAACATTTCATTATTTAAACGTCACTTTGACAAAAAGAAAAAGAAACAGTAGGCCTACGTAGGCTACAATGTAAATCTTACAGCGTTTGTGGATACAGTGCTTCGTTTAGTAGATTAAATTCATGAAATATTGCATAAAAACACCATTAACATGCTTCTGAAACATATAATTAATGTTTTGAATTGAATATGTTTGACATTGTGTGTAAAAAAATTATTTTGTTCTTTCGCCGTCGAAAACCGATGAAACCACTGGGTTGCGAGCAACTATCGAGATTTTTTCGTGTTTTTTTTTTCTTATTCATTAAAAAAGAAACGATCTTTGAAGACTTAAGACTATCTTTAGTCCAAATAATTTCGGCAATAGCATTGATTTTTTGTATATTTGAGTTGAATGCATCAAATCGGATCTGTTCCCGACATCGACTGTGAATTGCATTTTCATGCAAGTTGCAACTTAGTAGAATTTTAAGATGCATACGCAGTAGAAAGATATAATTTATAAAAGATTGTATTGGTACAATTTCTCATTGCATATAACTTTGATATACCATGGTATAAAATAAAAACTGTCGTTTTCTCCGTATCAACGTAACACGAGACTGTGCTTCGTCTCGGCGAAATCTAACTCATTCCTCTCAAGGGGTGACTTCACCGACGTTCAAGCATTTCAGAAAAAAAAATCAATAAAATAGCAAACAAAGATTATCGTATACCAGGTATATTAAAGAACGACAGAAAATTGTGATTTGTGATCAATGTGTTATTATCATTTTTTCACATTTCTTCATGATGAAACAACAGCTACATGCACATTACATTTACATTTTTTTATTTTTCCTATTAGGAAATACTAAATCATACATCATCAAAAAATAACAATGTTATCTGCTTCTTATAAAAAAATCACTGTATATAAAAAAGCAGAAATCTGGCTTAGTGTTACCGTGCAGATCTTCTGATCTTTCGATTCTCACCACCGGCGGCATTTTTTTTTTTTTTTTTTTTTTTTTTTTTTTAATATATTATGCAAACATGCCTATTCAAACTATTCACAATATCTGGCGAGGGTTACATGTACATGTAGCTCTATTACTACAAAATAAATAATTATATATCCGAGGATTAACATCGGATATATACACGGTCAGTATCTTACAGTAGCTAGGCCAAGGACGTATCCTTGAATAGGCCTGTTAGTTTTATTTTGGTGTTGACACGGAAAGACGAGATGACTCCTGTCTCCTGGACATTAAAACAAATAATTTATATCATCTAGGCAAATAATAATTTGAAAATTCCATATACCGCCTGCAAGGAGACGTCCTAGGCCTATCGCTAACCACAATGCACTCGATCGTGGTCTTATACATATGTATTATGTAACTTTTCATCGATTATTTGATCCAGATATATCTGTCTTCGACAGTTATATTTAGAATTATGAATATGTGGAAGGAAGGTGTGTACGAGATAAAAACAACCCATCTCAACTGCTATTCCGGGATCGTGAAATGTAATATTGGTCACCTTAGCACACGGGCACGCAAATTATTCATCATGTAAAATAATTGCTATGTACGTCATGTCCACATGACTGAAAATTGCGAAAAATGAATTATATATTATGTAAGTATCGGTTAGCTTGTTAACTTACATTATATATAATAATGATAATAAAAATACTGTAAGAGATTTCTTCATAATTCCAATTGTTCTAAAATCAGAACGACTTTTTAAGTGTTCCAGCAAAATTAATGTAGTGTAACTTACTTACTTTTGGAGAAAATCGACTTTTTGTGTCCCTATTTCCCTGATGCAATTATTCACTGTTGCCATACTTGAAAGGTCTTTATCACTACGGTGTTTATTCCCGTTGAAAACAAGCGTTCTGACGCCCTTCGCGGGTTAAGTTCATTTTACGAATTTAAAGTCAACAAAACAAGCGGAACAATATCAAGAAACAATGCACTTTCAGCACTAATATCGACATAAGTCGGGCACAGAACTCGATACCGGATAATAAGAAATTCCTGTAATAGTTGTAATAGGAAAATATTACGATATCAGTAAATAAATGTTTAATTTCTTTCGTTTGATTCAATTTCTAAATTTGATGACTTGATCCCGAACATTCCAGTGACGTCACTTTTAGTAGAAGTGACTGAAACGGCGGTCAGTCCCGCCAAACAATGACGTCACAATCATCGGAATGACGTCGCTTACATATTTCCCAAGGTAGTAAAAAGGAGTACACACTCATTCCGTTTAGTGAATGCATCTTTTCTTGGTCGTCAAAGAAGCACTTCGCTTTGAGCGAAGTCGTGTAAATAACAGGCAATTTGCTTTCGTTTTGAATACCATCTTTTGTATATATAATGAAAAATTTGCAGGATAAACATGATACACGTTCACTATCTTACAATACAAGTTTTATTTTGGTACAGTGAAAACCAAGATGACTCGGCAACAACTCTTCATCTCATCGCAAAAACGGTGGCGGCATCGATATTAATTATAGCAAAATAAAAATTCCAATGTTGGAAATATTGCAAGTACATTCATTATTTACATACACCAGAACCTAGAATAACCATTTATTTCATCTAGACTAAATAATTTGCAAATCCCATACACCGCCTACAAGGAGACGTCTTTGGCCTAACGCTACCCACGGTGCTCTCGATCGTGGTCTTATATTATGTAACTTTTCATGGGATATTAAATCTAGATATATCTGTTTTTGACAGTTAAATTTCTATGAA
Organism: Argopecten irradians; assembly: GCF_041381155.1. Taxonomy (NCBI): domain Eukaryota; kingdom Metazoa; phylum Mollusca; class Bivalvia; order Pectinida; family Pectinidae; genus Argopecten; species Argopecten irradians. The sequence goes on from NC_091135.1 coordinate 58,755,260, forward strand.
CATGTGTAAAACAAGCAGTTTCAACTGCTATTCCGAATCCGTAAAATGCAATCTTGGTCACCTCAGCCAAAACACAGGGGCACGCAAATTATGACAGAAACGTTTACTAGTAATTTGATACGTATGTCATTTAAAAGTATTGGAGACCTTTTGATAAACACGTGTGTATCATGATATTTCAAGTGGCTGCCCGCGTTATTTTTTTGTGAAAAATTAATCATACGTATCTGTTAAAAAATTAGGTTAGCTTTTTTATTGTCATTATTGTTATATACACTGTATGTGATATTTAAACGAGAACACATATTTTACCCAAGAAGCCAAAGATATATATAATGTAAGTATCGGTTAGCTTGTAATTAACTTACATTATATATAATAATAATAATAAAAATACTGTAAGAGGTATCTTCATAATTCCAATTGTTCTGAAATCAGAACGATTTTTTAAGTGTTCCAGCAAAATTAATGTAGTGTTACTTACTTACTTTTGGATAAATTCGACTTTTTGTGTCCCTATTTCCCTGATGCAAATATTCACTTTGCCATACTTGGAAGGTCTTTATCACTACGCTGTATATTCCCGTTGAAAACAAACGTTCTGACGCCCTTCGTGGGTTAAGTTCATTTTACGAATATAAAGTCAACAAAAGAAGCTGAACAATATAAAAAAACAATGCATTTTCGGCTCTAATATCGATATTAGTCGGGCACAAAACTCGATACCGGATAATAAGAATTTCCTGTAATAGTTGCAATAGGACAATATTACGATGTCAGTAAATAAATGTTTAATTTCTTTCGTTTGATTCAATTTCTAAATTTGATGACTTGATCCCGAACATTCCAGTGACGTCACTTTTAGTAGGAGTGAATGAAACGGCAGTCAGTCCCGCCAAACAGTGACGTCACAATCACCGAAATGACGTCGCTGACATATTTCCCACGGTAGTAAAAAGGAGTACACACTCATAGTGAATGCAAATTACAGGCAATTTGCTTTCGTTTTGAATACCATCTTCTGTATGTATAATGAAAAAGTTGCAGGATAAACAGAATACACGGTCACTATCTTACAATACAATTTTTATCTTGATGTCGACACTGAAAACCGAGATGACTCGGTAAAACCTCCTCACCTCATTTCATCGCACAAACGATAGCAGCATCGATATTAATTGTAGCAAAATAAAAAAATGTCCAACGTTGAAAATATTGCAAGTACATTCATTATTTACATAAACCAGTAATTAGATTAATCATTTATTTCATCTAGACTAAATAATTTGCAAATCCCATACACCGCCTGCAAGGAGACGTCCTTGACCTATCGCTACCCACGGTGCTCTCGATCGTGGTCTTATATGATGTAACTTTTTATAAGATATTAAATCTAGATATATCTGTTTTCGACAGTTAAATTTCTATAAACATGTGTAAAACAAGCAGTATCTAAATGCTATTCCGAGACCGTAAAATGCAATCTTGGTCACCTCAGTCAAAACACAGGGGCACGCAAATTATGACAGAAACGTTTACTAGCAATTTGAAACGTATGTCATTTAAAAGTATTGGATACCTTTTGATATGCACGTGTATATCATGATGTTTCAAGTGGCTGCCCGTATTTTTTGTGAAATATGAATTATACATATATGTTATAAAATTAGGTTAGCTTTTTATTGTCATTATTGTTATATACACCGTATGTGATATTTAAACGAAAACACATATTTTACCCAAGAAGCCAATTATATATATAATGTAAGTATCGGTTAGCTTGCGATAATAATAATAATAACTTTATTTAAACGTCGATGACTCATTGAGCCAATGGCTCATTTCCCATGGGGGTCGACACAAAAGCATGCAATACAACAGAGAATAATATGACAAATTATACATGTATAGATAGAAGTAAATCAACTAAACTAAGGTAATTAATAAAAATAAAATAACATACGAAAACATTTACATTTACATGTATATCAACTACGACAACAAATCAAGTTAAATGAATCAAAGTAAAAATAGATTCATCACCTCATACTATTCAAGGACAGGATCTCGATTGTGTTGTTTACAACATTTAATCAATTTCAATATACATTTGCAATAAATGCATTGTTAATCGGTATTTAAAATTTGCAAGTGGCGCACATTCTTTAATTTGCCTTGGTAATAAATTCCAGTTAATCACTCCATAGTAGCTAAATGACTTTTTCATTAGTTCTGTACGAGGCTTTGGGAGCACAAAAGCATCTTTTCAGGCTGACCTTAGACCATACGAACAGCTGGATGAGACTGGTGTAAATAATGTTGATATGTATTCAGGGGCCAGTCCGTGAATTGATTTATATATTAACACACACATGTGGTATTTGATTCTATACTCAAAGGGTAGTATTTTGAGTTCATTTAACATTTCCTTAGAAGGTGTGAGAGGTGGTTTATTAAGAATTATTCTCAATGCCTGCTTTTGAATTTTTGTTAATTGTTTTATCTGTTATTTAGTACAATTTCCCCAGACAATAGACGCATAGTGAAGACTTGGTGAGATATAAGCATGATAATACAACAGTTTCGCGTCTTTTGACAAATAGGTATTTAATTTTCTGAGAAGGGCTAATCTAGTTGCCAATTTAGAGTAAACCTTATTAACTTGTTCATTCCATCCAAGGGTGTGATCGATGTGTATCCCTAGCACTTTTTGTGTAGTGACTGAGTTTAATATGTAATTGTCTAATTCAAGCTCTAAAACTCCTGCAGTATGTAATGCTCTAGGTTTGCCAAGGAGCATACATGTTGTTTTTTCTTTATTAAAAGCCATATTGTTATTTGTACACCACTGCTTTATATGATTTAGGTCAATTTGGAGATTTGATTGAATTACATCAAGAGTCGTGCCGTTGATGTGAATGGTAGAGTCATCAGCATACATGTCGATATTTGAATGTTTAGTGTATAATGGTAAGTCATTTATATACAAAATAAACAGCAGAGGACCAAGTATTGATCCCTGAGGAACACCTGATATAACTTGTTGGGAGGTAGATTTAATGTTCTCAATTTTAACCGATTGTTTTCTTTGGTTAAGATATGATTCAAACCAAAGTAAACTATGTGCTGATATTTTCATTAATTTCAATTTATGCAATAGAACTCTATGGTCTACTAAGTCAAATGCTTTTTTTAAGATCTAAGAAAATGCTACCGACTAAATCATTATTATCAATGTTAATTCTCCACTGATCTATTGATTTAACTAGAGCTGTTTGCCAAGAGTGATTTTCTCTAAATCCTGATTGTGCAGAGTGGAGAAGTTCATATTTGAGGAGGTATCTGTTTAAGTGATCCGTAACATATCTTTCAATTATTTTAGCAAGTGTCGGTAGTACAGAAATTGGTCTATAGTTTCCAGCTTCATCAACATTACCTCCTTTAAATAAAGGAGTTACTCTGGCCTCTTTTAGTCTAGCAGGGAAGATACCAGATTGCAAACTTTAATTGATTATGTACGCTATGTGTGGAGATAGCTGTTGAACACACAGCTTGATAATTTTGGGTCCAACACCATCAATCCCAGTGGCCTTTGAAGTATTTAGATTATTCACGAGATCAAAGACGCCTTGAACAGAAATTAACGGAATAGAAAATTCAGCATGATTAGGTACCATGTTTAGTACATGGTTTTCAAATAATGTATGATCTTGTTCATTTAGGGGAGTTTTTGCTACACCATGGGATATATTGACAAAGTGTTTATTGAGATTTTCTATTATATCCTGTTTTTGGTTAAGTGTAACATCCCCGTCTTTTAGGGTTGACGGTATTGTCGAATTTGAAGATTTGGAGCCAAATGATTTTAAGTGATTCCATAAAACACTTGTATTCTTATTGTTTTCTACTGCATTGATGAAAAAGTTTCTTTTTGAAGTTACTAACAAATTCTTAGCTTTATTTCTCCAGTATTTAAATAAGTTCCAATGACCCTTCTTATGATGGTAATCTCGTTTTATTCTGGCTTGTTTTATATCCTCATTATACCATTCGGGTTGCTTATACCTTTTTATTCTTTTCGTTTTTATTGGAGCATGTCTATTTAATACTCCAATTAAGGCAGTAAAAATATCTGTAAAGCTTCATTAACATCATCAGTAAGAAAGAGGTCATCGATAGTTGTTTCATGAAGTTCTTGCAAGAATTTTTCTCTGTCAAAACTGTTGAAACATCTGTAAGTTATTGTTTTATGACAGTTGTTTTTACTCTGAAAAATGGGTTTTTTACATGCTTTGGTGATAAATACGGGATAATGGTCACTTAAAGCAATGCAAGGTATTTGTACTTCACTGATTAAGTCTTCATTTGTAGAATAAACATGATCTATTATTGTACTGGATGAATGATCTACTCTTGTAGGTTTATTAACTAATTGAGACAGACCATAACATGTAGTGATGGTATTCCATCTGTTATTAGTACAGCCATTGGTTATATCAATATTGAAGTCCCACATTAAGATTATATCTAAGTTTTCGTTAGCGGCTTTTTCGATTTGACTATCAAATGCTTCAATCCAAGATACAAGTGATCTGGGTGGTCTATATACATAACATAATAAAACATTTTTGTACTTAGGGATGTTGATTTGTAACCATATGGTTTCTAAAGATGGATCTTCGATGTCCATTCTCCTAGAATAATTTAAGTCATCATATAAGTACACAACTATGCCACCACCTATTTGATCTGTTCGGTCTTTTCGCTGAATGGTGTAACCATCAATACTGATAATATCATTAGAGATTTCAGGATTTAAAAATGTTTCACAAAGACCAATTATATGTATTGGGTCACTTTTGTCACCGAAAAAAAGATTCTAATTCATCTAATTTGGGAATTAAATCGATGGGATTATTTCATCTAAGTATTGTTAAGTCGGTTGTCCATGGCATCATACCGGAAGTTGCATGAACCAACTCTCTCCCGGCATTGTCTGTTCCATCAAATGACATTTGTCTCTATACAAATATATAAGTTTTATTTTCATACTTTTTATCCCTTTTCTTTCCATAACAAGAATGACTAAATAAATATAAATATAAGTATATTGGTTGTCATATTTTTGACAGGTATTGGTGTGTAACATGCTTTGGGTGTTCTAGCATATTTATCATGGTGCGCTTATTCGCACCGTTGGCTGTGCAAGAACACCAAATGTATGTTACACACCAATACATGTCAAAAATATGACAAACAAGGCCAAATGCTAAAACTTTGGCGCATTGTCGCTATTAGCATTCAACAGTCCGACAATGCACCATAGGACAGTGCAACAATGCGCCATGAGACAATAGATGATGCGCCATACGACAATGGGTCATGCGATAGTGCAGTAGGCGAAGAGCGACAATGCCCCATGCGACAAACACTCTGTCGCGCTGTCGCATTGTCGCATAGGGCATTGTTGAACTGTCGCCGAAATTAGCCAACATTCCTTCATGATGATGAGTATGTTTACTCATATACAAAGGAAGTTTAGTAAATAAGTAAAACCTATCATATTTTTACTAATAAAGTTTCTGAACCTTTTGTCCAATAATCTGGATATAGAAACATACACATATTTTACTGTCATTACATAAGACAAAAGGATCAGGCAAAAAGTTATTACAACCTATATTAGAGTTAATGTTACCTATTAAAATCAACAATTAGCTTCGTGTTTATCTCATACCCATGTGATATCCTGTCATACAAAGTGTTACATGACTTGTGACCGTCTCGGCATATTACCACAAGTCATCCACCTTTGGGTTGCAAGTTCGAATCTCATGTTGGGCAGTTACCAGGTTCTGACCACTGTCGGTGGTTTTCTCCGGGTACTCTAAATTTCTTAACCAAATTAAACAAACTTGGCACGTCCTTACATGGTCCCGGCTGTAAATAGGACGTTAAAGTTATAAATCCCAAACCCTCTTTATCTTTCGTTTTTCATTTCAGGATCTAGCTTGCATGCTCATTTGTTGACACAAATGATATTCTTTAATTTTTTTTTCTAAATTCAATGTATCGTGATAAAACACGGTACATAAGCCGCTTGCTTTTTTCGGAACTTTACATTACGTTAGAGCTATGATATTTGAACCGAAGAACATTTGTCATCGTCCCGCTGCCATTTGTATTATTGTTATAGTGTAGATATTTGTCATGTCATTTTGTTGTGAACAAAGCGTCTTACATAAGTTCTATGTCCTAGACAAAATCCGATAACACGAGCTTGGTTCTAGGTTCAAATCGTGCTGTCGTTTAGTTTCTTAGTGTCGTTTTTGGAAATCCATACTGATATTGTAACAAGTGCTGCATAATAAATCATTGAACGTTGTACTTGTGTAGGTTGCATCAAAACGCAATGGTTGCTATAGAAAACATTTTTCAGTCATGCTTATCAAACACAGTAACATGAATGTTGTTGCCAATAGCATCATAGCTTATCTCTATCAATTTCAGAGCACTAAAGAAATAATGTTATAGGGTTGACAGAGATACGCGGTGACAACTTATCCATAAATGTTATTTACAGTACTTTAATGAGTCTGACTGTGGAAAAAAGTATGTTCCTACAGCAAGCAACGCCTCTAAGGGGTTTATTTAGATTGTTTTTGAATTGGCATTGTGAGATATTGGTATTAGACAGCGTTTTGTTGATTTCAAATACATTTTGTTTCCGTATCGACCGTTCTGTGCTAACGGGAAATGTTGAAAAAAATAACTATATGATATTAGATTGTGGCAATACACCCTATCTATTTTCATTATCTGTAATACGTGTGCTTAGAAACGACACTTCGCGTGGGATCTCGTTAATCGCTTCATTCACAATCCCACAGGACTACGCGGATAATATATCCCAAAATAAAGTAAAAAAAAAAAGTATACCTTGCAGTTCATCTATCTCAATAGGCGCAAATGATGTAGGAGAAATTACCTTTAAAATAAGCAAAGTAATTTGACAAGCCATATCTGTGCATTTCTACAGTTTTTAGTAATAATTCAATCATTTAGTATTAAGACCTGTCGAACAATGTAATAACACAATGCGATTCTTGCAGTTAGAAAAAAAAAACCTTTCGTAAAATCAACCCATGTATAAACAATATTGTAAAGATTACCCAAGATTAAATACATATCATAGATTACGGAAGCATAATTTGATAACTGGCTTGGCGAACGCCTGTACGTCTGTGCTCGCCAGATAGCAGCGAATTTTTATAAACATGAACCTGCCTATCATCAATGATCTTTAATGTAACAATAGGTTTTATCTTATCGGGAACAAAAGACAGTATGGTTGATCAATCAAAGCTATGTGACGATGATGACTTACACCAGATTAATAATTCATTGTTATAAATTACCCTGTTGGCCAGTAAAGAGAAAGTATCACACTATCTGTACCTAACATCCTGGTATGGTGTCAACAGGATTTTAAAAATGATTCATAGGTCATCGTTATGCACTCTTCGTGCGAAATGATATCCTAGGCCGATTAATATTTTAATTAACTTTGTATTGTAAAAATCAAGTGATAAAGTAATTAATTAGTTATTTCTGCCGATAAAGTTAATTAATGCGGACAGCATGCGAGATAGACGAGCCTATTTATTAGGAGTTGTCATGACTGATCAAATCCTGATGTTAAAGACACAATGCTATCTTAGAAAATATCTTACTTATTAGGAGTTGTTATGACTGATCAAATCCTGATGTTAAAGACACAATGCTATCTTAGAAAATATCTTACTTATTAGGAATTGTCATGAATGGTCAAATCCTGATGTTAAAGACACAATGCTATCTTAGAAAATATCTTACTTATTAGGAATTGTCATGACTGATCAAATCCTGATGTTAAAGACACAATGCTATCTTAGAAAATATCTTACTTATTAGGAATTGTCATGACTGATCAAATCCTGATGTTAAAGACACAATGCTATTTTAGAAAATATCTTACTTTTTTGGAATTGTCATGACTGATCAAATTATGATGTTAAAGACACAATGCTATCTTAGAAAATATCTTACTCGTGACCAACGGTCACTTTACATATAATGCTTATTGTTTATATTCATAGCATATCACGCAATTTCCATGTACATGAAGAATTGACTTACAGTCGCGGTATTCTTCGAATTTATTTCAAAATGTTGGTCATAATTGTAAAATTGTAATAAAAACGTCGATGTGTGTGACAAAAATACACTTATTGTTAAATTTAAACTTATTAAATCTTATAATGCATTCAATAGTAATATGTCATGACAAATATATACAATTGTATCTAAAATAAACGGAATGATTTGTATGATATTCAGAAATAAACAATTTCAGTAGGTTCATTAAGGTCTTCATTGGCAAATTGAAAAAAAAGGCAGATCAATGACTGAAAATCCAACAAACTCGTTTCCTTGTTCAAATAACAATTGATGACTATTACATATACGAGTATGCATAGGATAACATAACATTTACGTTGTGAATTTCACTTTGTACAGTTTTCATATTTTTTTAGATACCGTATCGATTTGGATTATATACAATTTTAAGATGGTGATATTGGAAAGAATTTTCATTACTCTGGTAAGTCAATACAGATTTACACTGAAATCTCACGCATAATGCGTTATTATCCTACTCATATTCATCTTTTAATTGGTTCGTCAGTGATAGAGTGATAACCCTTTCATCATTGTCAGTTCGCTTCCATCAACAGGGAACAATAAGTCATAGCTGTTTTGAATTAATACATGGGTTTTAAATGGATTCTTCCATTGTTAACATTGCTCTAGTGTTTCACTGCTAACTCCACTGAAAAAAGAAACCCTTTTTTTCTGTGCTGGCGTGTCTTTCATGGTGTTGTCGTTTATATTTCTCACTGACAATCCCCGTCCCATGGGGTATAAGATGTGTAAAACACGACTGTTCCTCTCCAAATTATGTTTCACAACTGAACGTGATTTTGAGAAAGCAGGTTATTTTAACTAATTTACAGTAAAGTATGTGGGGTTCGTGATAATAAAGCACCCATTTTTGTGTAGAATGGAGAATTGTCTTGCAGTCGTGGTTTTCCTTAGAACTTATCACTGTAGACTGCTCAAAATGATTAGATATCTTCATTGTAAAATTGTGATAAAACGTCCAGATTTCAGAGGAAAACGCTCTTTAATATGTGGATATGAAGGATATGGATATTCTATCTTCAGGATCGCAAAATAGTTTAAAAACCTCGGCCTGTGGTGATACTACAGTTTGTGATCCTCAGGTAGACTCTCTCTTATAAAGTATTATACATACTATTAATAGTACAGTCGTCAAGTTGCAAAGCAGAAAGTTAGTGGAACGAACTTTCTGCCTTACAAAGCAATAAATAAAACTAGAGTCGTTCAGGTTTGGGTGATAATGTAGCCAATGTTTATTACTGTATCATCGTATTATGTAATGTTACATAATTATAGATAGATGATATTATAACGAAGCTGTGGTGCGCTTCGTTGCTATATTTTCCGGAAATTATATTAACCGGGACTTTGGCGGGAATTTGCTGGGCACGAGATCTCAGGACTGCGCCGAGGCCTTCAGTTTTTCTACCGGGCCTTGAGAGGTGAGGGTTGTGTGTGTATTTTTCGCTGTCAGTCGATATTTTTGCTATATTTTTGAGGTTGAAATACTTGTGAAATTGTGCAATGTCGGAATTGGCATGTCTCGCTTTTAGACGGGTTTCGATAGTAAGTAAAAGTCTTCACTCTTGTGTTGAGAGCCGTTGGTAGGCTGGAAAAGAGTGGGAGCCTCCTGTGTTGAGTTTCGGGGTTAACCGTTAAGGAGATATTTTGAGAATCTTCGCTAGAGAACGGTGTTTGTGAAATTGGAGGTTAAACTATCGATAATCGGCCCGGTGTGTAGCGCCACGTGCTCGGTCTTTCATTGATGGGTAGGAGTTAATTCTGATAGCGAAAACGTTAGAATATTAGCAGCAAAATTGTCCATTTCACAGTACTTCCCACTGAGCCACGCGGGTATTTTCTTGTTGTCACCTTTACACATGTTAAATATTAATAAACTGTTAAATGAATTTGATGTCGTCCATTGTCCATACTCACTAGTACCTTTGAATATTGTAGCGAGACATAGGAATCTGCAAGCTAACGCGGCAGTCGAACCCAGAGCAAAACAAATTAATTGTATCATTCTTACTCTACGCTAATGACTACGGTTGATTAGCGAAACAAGTCGTTACAATTTGGCGCCCAACGTGGGGCCCCTAATTAACTAATTAATTTATTTGAATTTTTGATTGTTGACTTACTTGCTCGTTTATTTACTAGGCGGTGTGACGAGTCCCTGTGTTTGTGAAATTTATACAGGTGTACTGTTTACGTTTCGGTTGAGTGGTTTCGCTTGTGTGCATAATTTCACAGGTGTGAGCTATTTATAGCTTGCACTGTGTTTCTCTATTGTATTCTAGATTTAGTCTGGTTAGCTTGATTAGCGAAACTTGTGTAGGCGTTTCACATTAGTACTGGTGGGAATGTGGACAGTGCGGATGTTGGAAATTAAATATAGGCTTTACAATCCTGTGTAAAACTTTCACTGCGAATGCTCATGGGAGGTGTCGTCTAACAGGGCATGGGGGAAGGATGGGCGACAGTATCACTGGGGAGGCCGCTCATGGGTAAAGGGGACTAAGTAGGATTTATTGTAGTAACTGATATGGGGTTAGAGAGTTAAATTTCGGAACTGATAAGGCCAGTGCTGAAAATACAAACTTGTAATTTGGATATTTGAGGGGTTGTTGTTATTTAATAGTATTGATATTACAAGCTGATAGAGAGGACTAACATTTGTTGTTCAATTTTTTTTTTCATATCTGCTGTATACTGATGCCCCTGACCTGGGGGGAGGAACTAAGGAAGAGGACCCAGGCCCCAGTGTCGTTGTCGGATCTACAACGTCAAAGCGGTTTGGGGAAATGCGTACGGCCCTGCCTGGACCCAGACGTCCTTACTGTTATTCCTGGAGTACAAAGTGTGATATAGAGTGCCCGGAGGAACTTTGATGTGATAAGTGTCGGGACATTGGGGTGTTGCTTTTGGCCATGGTAACAATAACCCCCAGTACTTGATTCCAGGGAATTTCAGTGTTACACAAGGAGAACATTATAGTTTGGGCCCGATCGGGCAGGGTAATTACCCCGAACCGCGCAGCACAGGGGTCTGAAGGACAGTGTGTCGACCCCTGAATATCCCTTCCCCAAGGGGGCATCAGAACTATTGGATAATGTGCATTAGTGAACATTCAAATTTCAATGTATTGATAAGTATTCCTGAAATGTTCATATCTGTTTTATATTTTTTTCGTTTTGTTATTGGTAGGCTAAATATGGCTATAGTCATGTAGTGTTAGGTATAATTTGGGGGGGGGGGGGGGGGCTGTTTGTAATATTGTCTATATAATGGGGGTTGTAATGTAGGTGAACCGAGGGGGGTATATAATGTTAGGTGTAATTGGTGGGGGCGACCAGGGGCATGTAGATAAGACTGTAGGTATAATTGTAGTTAGTTAGGGAGAAGGTCCAGGTGGTTGGGAGTGTCTCAGCGGGGGGTAAGAGTTAACATGACCAACACCTCGAGGTAACCCTAACAAGGACTTCTCCTATTCAAAATTGTTGGGGTAGGTGTTTTTGGCTGTTAGGTATTCTGGCCACTGTGGGGACTATGGTTCTGGTGGTTAGAGTTGATACGACCAACACTGGGGTCTTGTACTCACGTCGTCAGACTTAATTAGTTTGGGAGGGAGCTATATAAGTAACAGGAAAAGTCTCTGGTCGACCCAAATTTCCATTCGAGTTGGGTTAAGTAAAATCATAAGAGTGGCTTCCCCAGTCTTGTAGGATCGTTTAGGGCCCGGTGGAAAACTTTGTTTTGTTAATTGTATGTTTTTGTATTTGTGTACTTTTTTTTCCCATAATGTCATATTTTTTTTCCTTTTGTTCTAAAGTCGTGTAAAAAGGAGGTGGTGTCCAAGGCAGAAAGAAAAATTATCTAAGGGTACTTTTCTGATTTTGGAATAGTCTTAAAGTATTAAGGAAATCTAACTTGGTTAAAAGACTCTTTGGACATTGTTCTGTTTTTTTTTTATATAAATGCTGGAATCTTGTGAAACCCACAAGGTTAATGACAGCAAGGGATTATTACGATCTATAATCTTAAAGTTTTCGTGTACGGAGTTCCGGGACATGGAGCTTAAGCTTTTTCTGCCTTGGAAAATTATTCAACTCTCGAAGTTATGTTTGGTGGTGTCTAACTTTGCACAGTGGAAGGTGTAACGCGTGCAAATATAGATTGATGTCCATTTCATAATAACAATTATTATGGTCTCACCATGGTAATACTCGACAACGTCTTCTAATATACATTTATTGCAAAAGTAAGCAAGGGTGCCTGTTACAATTCTTTTAGCACCCATTTCTGCGCTGAAATTCTCCAGTCTGCTCCGAGGTCACTTGGCATTGTGCATACGTCAGGTTGTAGTACAATGTATATATACGAGGCATCCGCAGTTGATTGCTAGGGCTGTAAAACAAGTATACAAAGAGAAAGAAACACAAAAGAAAAGGAATGAAAAACAACCATGCCCTAAGCTATATATATATAATCACTACTAAACAGAAGTGATTGATGTACTCGTAGAGAAAATAAGTGATATTACAGGTGAGCTGAGTATTGAATTTTGCTAGCCACCAGCTACTACCTTAACCAAGGGCACGTAACTCATGTGACTCTCTGAGCTGTCTGGGGGTTAACGTTTCATAGCTTGTCTCTGACAATACTACATTTAATACAACAGGGTTGTTTAAAGTGGAGGTTTTCGGGTACGTACCAGTGGTGTTACGAAATAAAGATGTAATAATTAAATATCTGGAAAAAAAAACCATAAAGATAAATAAAAGATAAGGAAATGCTTGTGTAATTGGTTGAAAATGAAAATTCGTAGATTTGTACAGGATTGCTTGATGAAATATAATGCTTTCATTGTTTTAACCTTTGATGCACTAGCATTGTGGTTATTTAGCAAGAATATCAATGTTGAACATCTTAGGGATAATTAATCGGTGATACTTGTACATGTTCTATACTTGTGATGTGATATAATTAATATTGTGTACTGGCATTGGGATGATTGTTATCTTTTTAAATCCCAATTCCACTTCAGGATAATTGTTATATAGAGAGTCCACCTCCTTTGTTTTTTTGGTACCTTGTTGTACAATTGTTTTTTTTTTTTTTTTTTTTTTTTTTTTTTTTTGTTGTTGTTGTACATGTTATGATGGAGATTTTGGCCAGTGAGGAACAATTGAAGGATAATGACATGTTCTATCTCCTGTTTAGAATGGCCGCGGTATGTTGATGCAGTTCTCACATTATTTTTTTTCGTGCAGTAAGTTGTTAGTGGCTGCGGGTCGCATCCTGTCTAGGTGGTTGGGGGGACAATATAGGTAGTTTTTTTTTCTTTTTCTTTTTCCTTAGTTGACGTTTCCTTATTAAGGCATGTTTGTCTTTGTGCAAAATTTTGGAATTTTATTTTTTTCCCTTGGATTACCTCCCTTTATTAAGAGATGTTTGATTTTGTGAACTTAAGGTTTTTCTTTCCTTAAATTACCTCCCCTTGATAGGTTCTTTAAAATTTAGTTTGGTTTTTTCCATTCTATTTTTATTCAAGTTCGAGTTCTTGAACTGGATACTTCCAAATTCGAAATTTGTGCATCTTACTTTTGGCTTTAAATGTTTCAACTTTTGTTAGGAACTTTGTGGTTTATTTTTTTCCAAATTATCTCCCTTGGATCAGTTTTATGGCTACGGGTCGCAGCCTGTCTAGGTGGTTGGGGGCTATGTAACGAAGCTGTGGTGCGCTTCGTTGCTATATTTTCCGGAAAATATATTAACCGGGACTTTGGCGGGAATTTGCTGGGCACGAGATCTCAGGACTGCGCCGAGGCCTTGTAATATAATAATGGAAAAGTTAAATTTAAATATATTAGTTGTACCATTGAAATACATATATGTTTTAACAGTACATGTATGTGGCCTAGCCTTTGGGACCTGTCGTCGTGTCGCGTAACATGTTGTCGAGACATTGATGAAAGCTATTTAACCAAACAGTTACACATGACTATGATTTATCATGTCTGCTAATGATGTAACTTAGAATGACTCTGTGATTAACATTGATTTATAGATATTACTCAACACAAACAGACACAAAGAAAAGATTTACTTCACTGGCGCTGTGCAGAGAAAAACAACCTGGGTTTGGACACTTCGCGAAACTACTGCCACTAACGATCATTGGTTCACAGGTACGTGGATTTGTCTAAACTCTTTTAAAAGCAATTATTTGTACCACAAATTTTCCTTGCACAAAATCATATTACCGTTTTACCATGGCTATTTCACCACTGAGAACCATACTTATTCTTAGTGAGAATTATTGTTAACTTTATATATAAAGTAAATTTTATTAACTAAAAGCAGTATGTAAATTTACTTTGAAATACACACATAAAACGTACACAAAAACACAAACATGCACCACAGGGAGTTGACCACATAAATACATCTAACGCACACATATACATCAAAATAAACAACTCATCATAGTGTTATGGAAACGTTAATACGTTTGATACTATAAATTTATTAATAACCTTGCTAGTTTTTTTTTACTACGATAAGTTGCCACATTTAACATATTCACTGTTTTATCATTTTTATCATTGATTCAACTATTTCTCTCCTGTGACATGTTCATGAATTATGTTAATTGTTTTCATCATAAATTTAAGAGGTTCCTTAATGTTTATATACATATACTATTTTTCTATTACACAAATACACATTTTACATATTTTTACCTATTGGGAAGTTTTATCTCACGTGATTACTCACGGAGAAATATATGTCTTAGTAACTTTCCATTTATTATGTTAGGGGCAGAGTAGTGATGTGATTAAACACACACGATAATTTGTAGTTGCTCTGATCCTCATATAACATAATACGTACATTATACTTTTTATATACATAACAATTTTTCATACAACATAATACACATGATGATTATATTATTTATTGCATTATTGGAGGAAAGTATTACCTGATGCAATTGAATGCAAGGTTTTATTTTTAATAGTTTTCTCCTACATTATTCATTTTACATATACAATTATTAGACTTATGGAACTTTCTTTGATGAGTGGTCATCTAGATTGCATCATGTCTGAGTTAAGCCGCAAGTACGTACGTCGGCCAGACGCTTTACTAATTACTTGTCATTTACCCTATGGCAATAACATATCGTGAACATGTCCTCGAGGTCGTAATTAGTACATATTAGCTGATACATAAGTATATAGGTTTTTTCCCTCAAGCATTCCAATCCAACCATATGCAAGGTTAAGCTAATCGAATCAATAAAGTAACATTGATTATATATATTTACTTACACATTTCTATGAATTTTTGCAGGTATAGGTATATTTTTTCTCATACACAACAAAACATATACATTTTATCTAACACAATTCACATAGTTACTTACTTAAAAAAAAAAAAAAAAAAAAAAACCCACAGTGTTAAAAAAAAGAAATGTAAGGAAAGTAACTCATAAACTATACATGTATGCTATATTTTTGTTATGTTTTCATATAGTTTGCACATATTCAATATCTGTGTTTTTGCAACATAAAGAAATAAATATTGATTAATACGTAATAATTATCAATAAGTGTTGCATATATGAAATTGTTATAAGTATCAAATGTTATACCCGTAGATAAAGAGACAACTATATTGTTACATACGGTTATATTAATTTTAACGCTTGAAAGCGCAGTTTACATGTTTATTTTTATACTATTCACAACAGCAGTTAATATAGGCCAATAGAACACTACAAGTTCATGATAGTTTGTTTTGAATTAATTGGCTTTTCAACACATTATAATATATATTCCTTTGGTTATTTTTTTTCTACCAGTTGAAATACAAACTAATTATTAGTTAAAATGTTACACGACATGTCCCATTGTCTCTATGACAAATAAACAATCATAATACAACTCTTTATTGATACGTATAAAGTTATTGAGTGATTAATTTATTATCTTTTATTCTTCAAAATAGTTTTTCTATATTTCTGGTGATGTCATGGTATTATTAGTAATATATTTGTGATTGGTACAATTATTTGCAAAGAAAAGAGTGAAAAGGCAAATCTATCAAAACTTGTCGCTCTTGATTCAAAAGTGAAAAATCTTCATCCAAGCCACAGAAAAATCATCTTTAGTACAGCCTCCAGTGATAGAAGAGGATATGCAGTAATCCAGTATACTTTGACTTTAAATTGTCTTCGTTGTGTATTGACTTGTTTGTGTATGCCGTATCATTTTATCATCAGAGTTCCATTTCTACATATCTTCATCGAAGAAAGTGGGTTTTTTTTCAACAATACATCAAGATATATCTTCAACGAAGAAACTTTTATTTTTCTACATCAATACCAACACATCAAACGTATTTTACATCTTCTGGATAGTCCCCCTGAAGTGATTCCTCACCAGGTTTTTATCGTAACTAGGACTATGCCAGGCTATGTCAGAGTACAGAGATTGTGACGTGTTATTTCACGCACATTTTATATTATATCTCTGTACTCGAAGACATGAGCATCAACATACCACGTCAACACATCAACATTCATCACTTACAGACTCAACGGATTTGGAAATACCTGATGCAGTCTAATGCCAGGGGAAACGTGTTATATTTTCATCTCCGAAGAGGATCCACAATCAACACTCAACTTATATTTAACATTTTTAAATGGAACTCTGACATTCATTATATATATTTTTCTCAGCCTTGTTGTGCGAGATTTCATCGTTGATTTCAAGATGGTTGTACATCGTTTTCAACACTCATTAACTTTCATCACGTGACGGCATATGATAAACATTTATATATCTGCGTTGGACATTTTTAAAGTTGTTTTTATATGTTGAGTACTGTGTTTTCATATTCTATGTGGAAGTCTACGTTTTTACATACTATAATTTTTTTGTTGCTCATATGAATTTCCCTTCAACATTTTTATCAGTATCAATTATTTCCATTTATGGATAAAATATGAAAAAGTTAAATTTTTAGAAATGTAATGATCTATTATATCAAATTATTGCTAATTTGATCTAATTTATAACAATATGACGAATGTGATATAATAATGGAAAACTTAAATTTAAATATATTAGTTGTACCATTGAAATACATATATGTTTTAACAGTACATGTATGTAGTCACAGTCCATGTCTGTAAATGTGGCCTAGCCTTAGGGACCTGTCGTCGTGTCGCGTAACATGTTGTCGAGACATTGATGAAAGCTATTTAACCAAACAGTTACACATGACTATGATTTATCATGTCTGCTAATGATGTAACTTAGAATGACTCTGTGATTAACATTGATTTATAGATATTACTCAACACAAACATATAGGGCTATTTAAAGGCAAGCAAACCATGCATAGAGTGTCAACTTTTCCCCAGTACTCGACCATGGGTGCTGGGCCATACTTTGCCATGCGGAATAAAGTACTGAAACCACAACTCAGCGTTTGACTTATACTCAACTTTACTGTACAACATCTACACCTCATCGACACAAAGAGACACAAAGAAAAAGAATACTTCAGCCTTCAGTTTTTCTACCGGGCCTTGAGAGGTGAGGGTTGTGTTTTTGAAACCTGTGTAATTTTTATATATTTGTCGCCCATCCTTTCCCTAATTTGCTGTTATCGTATAGTATGGAAATGCATCAACATTACTGTGTGTGTATTTCTCGCTGTCAGTCGATATTTTTGCTATATTTTTGAGGTTGAAATACTTGTGAAAACGTGCAATGTCGGACTTGGCATGTCTCGCTTTTAGACGGGTTTCGATAGTAAGTAAAAGTCTTCACTCTTGTGTTGAGAGCCGTTGGTAGGCTGGAAAAGATGTGAGAGCCTCCTGTGTTGAGTTTCGGGGTTAACCGTTAAGGAGATATTTTGAGAATCTTCGCTAGAGAACGGTGTTTGTGAAATTGGAGGTTAAACTATCGATAATCGGCCCGGTGTGTAGCGCCACGTGCTCGGTCTTTCATTGATGGGTAGGAGTTAATTCTGATAGCGAAAACGTTAGAATATTAGCAGCAAAATTTCCATTTCACAGTACTTCCCACTGAGCCACGCGGGTATTTTTTTGTTGTCACCTGTACACATGTTAAATATCAATAAACTGTTAAATGTATTTGATGTCGTCCATTGTCCATACTCACTAGTACCTTTGAATATTGTAGCGAGACATAGGAATCTGCAAGCTAACGCGGCAGTCGAACCCAGAGCAAAACAAATTAATTGTATCATTCTTACTCTACGCTAATGACTACGGTCGTAGCGAAACAAGTCGTTACAATATAATCATGACACAACATTGCAAAATATTATTGCATAACATGTTTTTTTATAATTATGATTACAGTAAGTGGAAGAACCACATGTAATAAACCAGGTAGTAATTTGTCTAGGGACCGACTAACCTCGACTAATTAAGGACTAAACTAAGTAATCTATTCTAAGCTATTCTACACATATAAAGGTACAAAGTTTAACACAACCTACAAAATTAACGTAAATACCGAGCGGGAAGGGACAATTTTTGTTGAATTTCACTGCAAACAAGCGAGATCTGTTCTGCACGGCCGAAAATTTGAAAGTGACGTTTTGCTTTGAATTTTCTATATACATATCAGAGGTTGGAGCAAGTTTTAAAACGATTGGATGCTACCTACCCTATCGTAGAGTTGTTGTGTCCCAGGGGAAATCACAACACGCTCTCCATTTGTTTACATATCTACGACGCATGGAAAAGTCCGAGAGACTCGAACGACAGTAAACTACGTTAACGAGACCTTGCGAGACTTGCTAAAACATTGTTAATAAACTCTAATTTTGTTAAAAAGGAAATATCTTGAAAGTGTGTACATGTAAAGCGAATTCCTAAACTGAAATCTAAATTTAAAAGGGGGCATGTCCAACGAAAAGATAATAAAATGAGGAGTCGCACCAAACCGGAAGTTACACTACACAGACGTAAATATACACAGACGCGACACACGTGTGTAAGTACAATACACTGCCGAAGAACAAGTGTGGTATGTAGCGAGACAGGTATTGCATGTAATATTGTATACATATTACAAATTATTCTTCCGCCTACAATTAATAAAATATTATCTAGATAATACATACGTCAAAATATCTGAAAAGGTTCTTTTACTTATAGTAAGTTGTAAATAAATGAAAAGTCGTTATCATACCGCCCTTCCTTATACCATCATCAGACGTTTACATTTTGTATTGATTTTTTTTCTCTGTTTGTTACATTTAACGGTACAAATGCAATCTTAATGAGATCTTAATAACATTTATAATTATTTCGGATTGTTTTGTTATATTTCAAGTGACATTATATAAATAAAAATAAAAACCATAAAAAAACAATCGTTTCATTCAAAATAGGCCAAAATAGAATAAACGCCTTCGTTTTTTAAGGTTGTTGTTGGAATAATTTATCAAAGAACACAATATGAATATACCATTGCAGAATGTATTCATTAGTTTGTAAAGTTTTACAATCAACTGATGGCGATATAAACTCTAGAACAAATCGTTAAGTTAAAAGTGATACCTTATATATATTATACTTTCGACATCTATCATAGTGTGGATTAAGATGTTGTTATCTCGTCTTTTGAGTAAATATCAATATTGCTATGGTATTGTTTTATAATTCTAGTCTAGAAGTTGTTTCTGTCTCTGCAAACAAAATTAAAACTCTCAAGTAACACCGATAATACATAGTCAAAAATGAATTACAAAACAAACAAAGGATGTGATGTTTATGTTATAAATAATCAAATTATTATTTAACGACCAAAGTTATTTTAGGCCAAAACACTATGTTTTCTTCAGTAATCTATTGCAAACCACCAGACTTGATCAATTAGGCTGTGAAAATCATTCAAATGGACAAACATTTCTAATACTCCGAATTTGTGTACTGTTTCTCTGCGCTGTAGATGTAAATATGATTTTTGTGAGTACGTCCAAAAGTCATTTCAGCTCTTATTTGTGCTTGTAAAACTCAAACCTAAGCATTTAAGCATTCTAATTCTTAAAATGTTGGTATTTGTATAGTGAATAAAATATTTAAAGTTCTTTTTGATTCGTGAATATGAAAAGTACAAATTAAAAAAATATATTATATAGATATAATTAACTTTTTTTATTTATTTTTTTATTTTTCCACTCAGAGATGAGAATATTAAATTTTTTGAGCATTTTCTTTTATTTTTATTTTCATAAAAATACCGATTCATGCAATATATATACCTACATACCTACCTACATACATACATACATATGTACATACATACATACATGCATACATACATACATACATGCATACATACATACATACATGCACACCATCACATACATACGCACACACACACACACACACACACACACACACACACACACACACACACACACACCGACACACACACACACACACACACATACACACACACACACATACATACATATTGTACACATTTATTATCTACATCTAAATACTCTATTAACATGTACATGTATGTAACATTTGAACATAAATCACTCGTTCATCAAACAACATCTGTAGTATAAATCTAATTGATTTGTTTAATTTGCTCACTTAATATTCTCGTTTCATCATAGTGGGTGAACGATTATTTTATTTACATATTTTTCAATAATAATAGATACAATTAATTTATGTGATAAAAATATATAATGTATGTCTAATAAAGTTGACTGTAGTGGAATTTAACATCTCTATTTCTATTTTGAGCATAGGAAACATATCTTAGTTGTACAGAAGTTGCCATTGGTAGCATTTGTTATGTGAAAAAAACGTCTTAATGCTGAAAACAGAAATGATCATTTTACTTGTTTTCCTTCAAAGAACACACGTCACATCATTATGAAAAAAATGTTATCATCGTTTACAGGAAATATTGTTAGTGATGGAAGGTTCGTTCGTGACTCTGGTGGGATACAAAATGTCCACTTCGGAATTAAGAAAAATGACGACATCTTTGTAGGGTAAGTGATATTTGTATAATCTTTACTTTTTGCTATAATTAAAAAAGAAAGATAACATCCAGCATATAGAACTCTCTAGATCTCGTTAACATCAAGTCGATTGGATTATAGTAATACATGTACTTGGTAATTTTGGTATTAGTTACTGATATACTTTGTCAGAAACATTTATCAGAATATGTTTGATGCAAATATAAAACAATTTAAAAGCATTAATTATCTTTTGTCAGAGAATTTTTCTCGCGAGACAAACTGCAAAGTAACATATACAAGTCTGTGAAGGGCTCTAATGGGAGTGTTCAATGAATCATTGACCGTTGTAGTCCAGAGGGAAACCTATAATATATAGTTTTCATTGCACAACAGTCTTACTTTAATCAAAGGGAATCCCCATTATACAATTACAGATTTAGACGTCTTCTCCGAAAATTAAGAACGCAACCAATTTGAAAATCATAAATATATCGTTTCTAGTCGTTTAAACTGCTTCATCAAAACTAAAAGTCATCCTATGGTTTGCTGTTAAGATAACAGGGATACATCTGTAAATAGTTTATTCTATAGCAGGACAAACCTGTACGGTGCAGCCATAATTTATACAGTCACAGTTGAGTTTGTAATCCTTTGTGCTATCGTTTTTGTTGACACGGCTTTCTCCCAGCAGGTGATTGGTACATTCCAGAGGCATCAGTGTGAAAACTGAGTATGCTTTTATTTTCATATAAGAACATATGTTAAACATTAAATGTACAAAATAATAGTCAAAAACTAGAAAAAAAAGGTTATTTTAGGTCTTGTTTTCATCAAGGATTTGTATCTCATATACGTCCCTGTTTTCATCTTCAAAAATCTTTCGACATAAACATCTGATACTTTTACAATATTTATGATCTGAATTTATATATGAGAATAGGTAAAATAATAGGCAATAACAGTGGATTTGAAAACATAATGACTACATGTATTTGATATACGAATGTGTGAACTTAAGTTGGTACTTGAAAATGTAATAAAACAGTAAACATGTTAATTACTATATCGCCTAATATTGGTATAATAAATGGTTCACCACCAGATATGAAGCATGCTTATGAGATGATATTGTTTTATACATCTGTAGTTACCTAACACCGGATGACATGAAGAGAAAAAAATTCACCCAGCTCGTCAGCGGAGTGATCTGGCTTATCAAGGACGGCAAAGTTAACGTCAACGACAGTTTGGGGTACGAATGTTTCGCGCCAATCAAAGGTATGTGGCCAAATACGCAGATACTCCAAGGAAATTGTCGAAGAATGAATGCATTTAAAAGGAATCTTAATGGAATAGTAATATATACTTAATTTATGCATATTTTGTCTTAAAACAACATTAATTGTGCTGTGTAAGACATTAGATCGCCTGATTTATGAGAGATGTCCCAAGTAGACAATAAGTAACTAAATGACATCTTTAAGTTAAGGGAAAATAATCCTATTATCAGTAGCGTCATTATCATTTCTTAGTCAATATGTTAAGTGGGGTAGTTTGTTTTCGTGTCATTGTCATAGATACCACACTATTTTAATCGATTCGTTATGTGAACGGAGCAGTAAAACACAGTGTGCTAACTGTTTAAAAGAATGAGTTTGATACCTTGGAAAATTCTATGACGCAACGACATCCTTTTATATAAAACAATTTACAAAACTGAAAAAGTTTCGTTCACGGTAAGTCTGCTCCTCATGGGTTTTATCACCGTATGAATGTTTCTCCTACCCTAGCATCCATATATCATCGTATGAATGTTTTTCTTACCCTAGCCCCCAGGTACAACTTCACGAACTCGCCGTCTGCCAGGTCAGCTATTGCTGTCGACAAAGACGGCAGGGTGATGCTGATACAGATTGATGGAAACACGAACGAAAGAGGGTAATGTTTGTATTCAGACTCCGCCATTCACATAAGTTTTCAGTGCTTAATAATCAAATGATTGTACTTTTCATTAATTCATAAAATTCAATACGAAATGGAAGCTAAACTATACATTTCGGACTCAGCCCAATTAATTACAATGGAAATTGTCAATTATAGAATCATGTTGATTTGTTAGAAGAACATGATGACATCTTTGTGTGGGCGTCAAAGTTTTAGTTCGGAAAACTGAAATGATTCATATTGTAACGACCGGTTCATTACCCATAAATCAAAGGGAGACCATGCATATTGTCATGTTACAAGCTTAAATTCTACTTTGGGAACGGAAATAATACTGATACAGATACTTTGTTGATTTATTTTATAGAACAATACTGTCAACATAACATTAGTGTAATGTGTGTTATAACGGCGTAAGGATTTGATGACTTATTGTAGAGTTAACCTGCATCAGTTTGCTGATATTCTGTTGAAGTTTGGCGCGGTACAGGCCGTGAACTTAGACGGAGGAGGCTCTTCGTCACTACTGATAAATGACACGATGATCAACAACCCTCCTGACATCTGGTGAGACTGACATACAAAAAACACCCAATAAATATAAGGGTTTATAACTCATTTTAAAATTTTTATTACAAACTCATTTGATAGCTACATATTGTCCATACAGTTAGGGTGTAAGAATGGTACCTGATGTCCCCATTGAATGACCGTAAAAGGCGACCAAAAATAGGATACTATAGTTTCTCTTCTTTCTAGCTGGCTTTCTCCTTCCTAATGTCCGCTTCACCTTTGGCCATGAGTTAGACGCTTGCTCTTGGGAGAAAGGCTATGGGTTATATCCCCTGGTGAGACACAAAAGAATCTATAAAAGTGGTAGTGTTTGCTCTGCTTATCGCTTCGCATTTGGAGTGGGACGACCAGTTTGCCCGTTGTATATTTGTCAGTATGATGTGCTCAGATGGGATGAATTAATTAAAAGAACAGACGCTCTCACTTCCGTATCATTGTTTTAGTGAGGACGATGTCCACGTACTGTATCTACGGTACTCTGTATACATGAGCCGACCTGTGAACCTGAGGACTGTTCCGGTCATGGTCAGTGCATAATGGGAAGGTGTAACTGTCACTACCCATCGGGTGGACAAGACTGCACTCAGCTTTTATGTAATACAGACTGTTCCTTTAACGGAAAATGCACTCCAAGTATGTCAAATAAAGTTATTTAGTATCCTTAGCTTAAAACCACATAGCAAACTACTTGTATAATATAATTAAAAAGCCTGGATTTTGACCTGAAAGAAAACTCAAATGTCTCTTCAGCAGAGATATTAAAGCCATAGTTGCAATTGTTTATAAAAATATTTTGTATAACATTTCTTAATAACTTTGGAAAAATATATCACACTAAAGATTTCACAACAGATACAAATAGGGAAAGCCAATTCAAATAATTTGTATGCATCATTGAACGTGATCAGGTGGCTGTGTCTGCAATGCTGGGTTCCATGCAATAGACTGTAATAAACGGTGTCCAGAGGGGTATTATGGGAAAGGATGCACTAAAGTGTGTGCCTGCTATAATGGTTTTACTCGTCATGCTGAGGACGGTTCGTGTAGCTGTGCCCCTGGATTCAAAGGCCGAACATGCGCAGAAGGTAATTTAGTTTTGTGACTTACCTAGGTCAGAGTCAAACCTTATAACCTTATAGTAATAACGGAATATCACAACTATAATAATAACACATCACAACTTTGTTTTTCGACTAGGTAAAAGTGTAAGGCGGTTACAAAGGTGAAATTATCATAACAAAGTAGTCTGGACTTTTATCAGAGAAATATCCTTAGGCGTATGATTTGTATTTACAATATTTTAAGATATTCATCTCTACCGTATGAACTGTGTACCCTGAAGCGAGAGTGAGAAAGTCAGGATTTGAATAGAGCTAAGAATGGTTTTCGAGAGGTGTCGCCAAAAAAACCTGACATATGTAAATATGGCACCACAACAAGGGCGGTACTGACGTAAATCGCCTGTCGTTAGAACAGATGCTGGAAAAGAACTTTCCATCACCCATAAATACAAAATTTAGTATACATTACTCTATTATTATATATAAGGGTAGATAAAAAAGAAAAAAATACTTCTTAGTCCGTCTCATTATGTCAAACGCTCGTCCAAATCGCCATGGTGTATGGCACATAGCAAAGGAGGTGTGAGGCTCGCAGCAAATGTTTGAAGAGAGTTTTACGGCTTATAGTTACTTTTACATATCTTTTCAGTGATGGAATGGTGAAAACTAAATGGATAACTATTTACTTACAATCATGCATAAAATTGAGGTTTGTTTGTTTCTGATAATCAGTGAATTGCAACATAAAGCCTTGTACAAAACATTCTATTTTCGTTCCCACTCACTTATTAGGTTATCATTTGTAAATCCATTTGTATTCAATATCCACGAAATTGTCTAGATGATAATGCGTTTTACAGAGATATTTATATTTGGTATCTGATCCATTGTGAAGTTTATAAATAACTCAACGCGAAGCGGCAAGAATTATTACTGGTTTACCTTCATATGTAATGTAAGTGTTTCAGCTTTATATTAGGACACGGGCCTTGAAACAATTTGTAAGAGACGCAAATGTAGAAAACTTAAAGTTTAGTCTAAAATATTGAGAATAATTTAGCACCAAACTATCTCCATTCAATTCTCCCTCCAAAAGTCGGCGATACTAATAAGTATGCTTTAACAATTAACAGCAATTATAAAATTCCTCTTCACAGACTTTTTCTGACTAAATCTTCTTTTATACATTCTTCACTGCTGATATGTAGAATGACTTTGATGGAGCGACTAGATCATCACCTTCATAAGCAACTTTTAAAAATTGTATATATTGTAATTCTGACGAAAAAGATCCAGCCTTTTGAATTTTTGGTGACAGAAATAAAAATAGTGTACATGCAAAGTTAAGACATCGATGTAGCCAGTTCAACTTATTTCGTGTAAACCTCATCAACAGTCTAAGTTGTATCTGTGGTCATAAGTGTGAGAGTGCCTATCATTTTTTTTCAATGTAATAAGTACAGTAAAATCCCGTTATATCGCCACTTTCTGTTTTCCTAGATTTTGGCGATATATCCAGTTTGGCGGTATATCGGATTTGTCGTTGAAATCTTAATTAGGCCTAAACATAGGTTGTGCGTCGGTGCCGTACTGAAACAGACTTTCTAGTCAGTCTGTTTACTGTACGGCCACTTCATTTTTTTGTTAGTTCCAAAATCAAAGTAAATTTCGATAGTAGTCTTTCAATAAATATTTCAGCTTTATGTGTGAAAAATACGAAAACCGAACTCGTTTGTGTTACCAAGTATCGAGCCGTAATTGCCTGCTAGCTGGGATTTTCTCGGTTACAATATATTTTTATCCCGGGAAATTCCGCCCGGAAACAAAGAATAGAAGTTCTGAACAAGCGCAGTGCGGTCGTGACCTCACTTCCGCGCACATGTCTGCAAATATCAAAACAGATAATCCGGTAATAAACGGCACTCAGACGACGATTTGATCTTACTAGTAAACGGCGGCTTCTTCTGCACGTACGTAATATTTGTATCGCACTTGAAATTGCTAGTTCCATTTTATTGTCCAATATAAACGAACGACGATATCGAGAAACAGACTTGTGGGTTCCTTTTTGTCAATACCTACCTTTCGATACATATCTGTAATTTTCACTATATGGCAGCGAGCTATATGCTGAACATATAAACCAAATTATTTTCAGACACGTGCATCAATTAATAAAGTCCAGCAAAAGATTTTGGTTTTATTAAAGATATAAATTTTGTATTAAATGTTATTAACATGGTTTTTGTCTATGGTCTCCTGTTCCGTCATTCTATGTTACGAGAAGGCTTTTCAAAGTTGTAATAACTTATATAAGATATGTGAAAAATTAAAAATTGTCAAGTTTCTCAACATTCCTACTTTTTGCTATCCAGATGGAGACGTATTATAGATGTACGTACTATTGTCGGGATTTTTTTTCTTAAATTCGCTAATATTATAGGTCATTTGACTGAAAAATATAGATATATTCATCAAACAAACACTATCTATACAATTTTACACCTCTTTTATTATCTTAATGATAATTACTAATATCGAGGTCACCATAATTAAGCCATACACCTCGTTTGATATGAGCCGTACACCACCGAGATTTCACATTTACACTCATAACGCAAATGGATGGGGCTGAGAAGTATTTTTCTTGTGAATCTACCCTTATATATAATTATAGAGTAATGTAGTCCTAATCATGTCTTAATGGGCGATGGAAATTCTTTTCTAGCATCTGTTCTAATTACGTCGGTAGCACCCTTAGTGCGATGGCATGTTACAACTGTCCAGTTTTTTGCCACACATCTCGAAAACCATTTATTTATCATTGTGTGGCTGATAGATTCGGAAACACGTGTACCAAACGTCAGTATCCAAAACAACATCTCAAAATGCAGATAAAAGCGACAATTTTTTACCTCTGTTCAAATACTGATGTCTAACTCTTGCTTCAGGGGGTACCTAGTTCCTGCGTCATTACCATAGTCTGATCTCTAATACAATATATATTTCAGATATTCGCGTTTTATCAGGTATTTCGCATCAAAAAATATTGAAAGATATATATATATATATATTTATATCAGTCGTTAATGTTTTTATTTCTATATATATCATATCATATATATCTCTTTAAGAATTATTTAAAACTAACAGTAAATCAAAATTGTAAATTTATTGATTAATTACTTATACCATAATAGTATTTTACCATGTTGGCATTAACACAAAGCTCAAAACTCATATAATTAAGGAAATTTGAAAAAGGTGTATGGGAGGAAAAAAGAACATGTCTGCAAAAAACGAAAATACGAAATACGCGAGCGAGAACTAATCTTTAACTATGTCCTTCTAGATAATGTTATTACAGAATGTACTTGTACTATCATTGTCTGGTCTATTTAAAGCCTGTAACTATGGGTACTACGGTGAAGACTGTAGCCAGGTGTGTCAGTGTGAAGACGGCTGTTCGTGTAACCATATCACAGGGAGCTGTAATGGGACGGACAGGATCAAAAAACTACTACAAGGTAGTGACAGCAAATCCAACCTTAGATGTCACTGACTGTAAACATTCTTCGCAATCCGCTTTTAGTGTGAATGCAAAAACATGTAAATTATCTTTATTAGCGCGGATATGAATAAGCGCAATTCAGTGGTTCCATTTTGAAAACACCCCTATACTAAATATCGCGCTATACTATCATGTAATTCTTCAAAGAGAACGAGAAAAAAGAGATATTATCTGTACACATAAACATTGAGAGAACAAAGCCGTTTGCGTTGTTTGTTTACATTTCATTGTAATAAATAGTACGGCAATCCGAGAACTATTGTGTTATTTTAATTTAAATAGGTGTAAATAAAAATATTTTACAACAATATACAAATTTAAACATATGGTATTCATATATTTTACTCTGTTTATACTTCATTTCCGACCGCTACGAGAAAACACGGTCGCCATTACGCATAAACATTGACAGATATATTGCAAATATCAACTTGAAACTACAAATTAAATTCAAAGACTCCCAACATATAATTATAAGCTATTACTCTTTTCGAAGTGTTGCTTGATAAAACACCTTACGGTGTGATGTGCGACTAGTGCAAAATTAAACATTTGCTTTCGTAGGTTACCCCAAGCCCACGGCAGCCATTACAATACAGCCGAGAACCCGAATTTCGTCCATTTCATTTATATGATTTATTTCCCCAACAATGCTGTGGCCTATGGTGATCTACCAGCGACGAAGCCATGCACGAGCGTCCATGGTCTGGTCATAAGGTTCACGTTTTGTTTATATCATATCGTGATGTGAACAGCCTTTTCATGTATAACAGAAACATGATACATTGAAATAAATCATCTATTCATAACAACTTTTTTCACAACCTGAATTATATGAACATGATCGGGTACGTGTGCACGTGATGGCCCGGCAGCGCTTCGACACTAAATCTACACAAGTAAATTTAGCAATAAACAAATAAAAATATAAAAATGTTAACATCCATAACTTGTGAAACAATGAGAAAACTTTTCAAAATCAGAATTTGCAAGTATGAAAGTGTAAACTTTTGTCAAAGTATCGATTATGAAGCAGGGATGTACGTATCTGTTATTGTTTTTATTAGTCGCCATACTGTGTTTGTGCCTTTGAAGATCCGGATGTAAACTTTCTGTGACGTCACGCCATCTTTTCTGAAATCTCCTATAAGTTGGACAACTTCCCATTGTATATACATGTACTTGAACAAATAAATTATGTTTAAATCAATACTTCTATTTATTTACAGTTTAATGACAGTGGTTATTGTGGTTATTGGACTAGAGGCGTCCATTAGTACCATCCTGAACTTAGTCTTGTTGTACAAAGTGTCCAGCCAGAATAGTACGTCAAATGAACGATTTATTCAACCATAAATATCCTGACAAATATTTGCATGTTTAAGAAAAAGATGAGCATAATACATGTAGTACACTGTATTTTTTAAATCGTTATAATATGTGTGCTGTTTTGTTAAAAGTCCACTACCCATCCAAAACAAACATTAAAGGTTTCCTAAAAACAAAAAGGATATAAGAACTTTTGTATTAATGGCCTAAGGTGAGGTTACAACACCAAACGAATGCAATATTCCATGCGTGATATATAGTAACAGTGCAGATTGATTAATTTCGCCGTTTGACGTTGAAAGTCAATTAATGCGTAGTAATAAGGACGATGGCGGGAAACATAAGACGACCCGCGTTATGAAAATTAACATTAAGTTTATCTTAAATAAATTGTTAGAATGCGATGATAAGTGTAGTATAAGCGGTAAGCTAATAACCTTTGCGTCTTTCTAAAATTATTAATCTCATTTTACTTTCTTATCTTAAACATTAAAAGCCGTTTCGGAAAGGTAGTGGGCATTTACTAAAGGTTTGTTGAATGATACTTTCTAGTATCTATATACGGATTTTATGCTCGCAATGTTAAAGCTGTTTTATTTCAATTATTATATCATTCTTTATTGCTCTGTTACAATTACATAGTAATTTAACGGCAATATAAACAACAGAACAGAAACAATAAAATGAACAAATATAAAGTTTTTATTGGGTACAGGCCCACTCTCCTCAGTTTATACTGTTTTTTGAACAGGCAATGCTAAAAATGTAAAATTATCGGTTGTTAGTACGATAGCTAACTTATCCCCAAATTAGATATATGTTCGTGAAAGAAAACTCTTTCATTATGATTTGTGATTAATTTAAATGCTCGGCTTGAATGGCTTACATTGTATCTATGAATCATCGTTCCAATGTTGTTACCTTACAAAAACTTTTAATAAAATATGGGATATTGAAACGTTTTCTGTCTTTTTCCTTGGTGGTTATCCATTATGTTTATGTATTTTATTTCAGTATAATATACCAATGCTCTGTCAACATTTGTTCAGTGTGTCTAAATATTAAATACGATGACATGTACTCATTAATCAATATTATCTTACCTAACCATGTTGACGTATGGCGTAGGTTGTTTTTATTATCTTTGATTGCATGGCGTCCAAATTTGGATTATAACCACCATCAACTTTATCATATAATTACATACATGTAATAGGGTGGCAACTTTTTAAAAATGATTTAAATATTAAAGGAATGAATTTATGTGTGTTGGCGCAGTATTTCACCGTCACATTTCTGTCACCTTTTTTGAGACGGCAATAGGTAGCTGCTTATTTCCGTTGATAATGGCGCTAAAGAATTATATCCACCGCTACGTCATTACAGCGGGAAGATTACAAAGGGTTACGTTCCATAACCACTGGAGATATCAGTCCCGCACAAACATTATCGGGTATCACGTGGTACATGAACTAGTGTCAGTTTGGTGTTTTTGTCACAAAACTGTCGACATTAAAGCAGCTTTATAAACTTTAATCACTCTATGTTCATGTTTAAAGATTAACTTTATATTAGGCAAAAAGATATGTCTGTTTAGGGTTACATTGGCAAAAAAAAAAGAAAAAGAAAAAAAATAGGGTCGGTCGGGAGGATTTTTTTAGAATTCATTTTAATGTCTTTCACTCTAAAATGATGGCCGGAACCGGAGTCTTAGATCGAAATTCCGACTTTTTAAATGTTTTTTCGTAGAATAGTGGAAACAAAATTAGGGTCGGGGAAAATAGATTAGGGTCGGTCGGGTAACCCTAAACTGACATATTTTCTTTTTGGTCTAACGTACATGTATTCTGCTGGATAATGCTGGTATAATCAATCAATATGCATTATTTGCATTTAAAACTGTCAATAATTTGATGAACAAATATAAAAGAAGGCTTCATAATTCACAGAATTGTTTACAATAGAATAAATAGATAGATAATTATCTTTTGGATATATTAGGAAACAAGATTGTCGATATGATTAATTATTCTTACAACAATAATTGATAACCCACATTTATCATAAATTATTATATTCACAACTGTAAGATACATTCATCTCCTACTCTTTGTAAGATATAGTTTCCCGTTTAACTGACAGACTCAACTCTTTCAGAATCAATTACTAGTTATTAGTAAATGCGATGTAAACAGTAGAAAATGGAAATAGCTGCCTGTGATATATTTTAAATTTATTTTTAAATATTTACAGTCAGTGGTGAATTGATAGTATAAACCCCGTTAATTTTAAATAAAATGTAACTTTCTTTGAGATTTTTAACGGTCGTAACACCACAGATTGAATACTTTCCTGATATCATCTAGACTTTTACATGTACAAAAATGTACTTGGCACGTGTCGATATATAAGTTATGTTTGCGAAAGAAACAAATGGCCGCATGCTTAACGTTATCATAATGTATTTCTCCGTGGAAGCTGGACTTCTGTATTTATTCATATTTTGTAAATACATCTTAATTCTTAACTCAACACGCTCTTTTTACAAAAAAAAAATTATTACACGACTTCCGTAAATTATATAGAATATTGCACAAATCGGGATCCTGGTTACTGAAGTATTTCATTGATATATAATAGGTCATTTTTGTCACCACCCAGAAAGTAGACGGCGGATTAGGACTATAAAGAGTCACATTCTACGTCTTCTTCTTTATTCACAATATAGAAAAAATACACTTTCACTGAAAATCGCAATTCCTTTAATGTGGTATCGTCAAAAGGTGTAGAAAACACACATGCTACGGATGTGTTGCATGAACTAACGTGGCGCGCAAGTAGTCGACATGTACCGTTTAATGTACTTCAAGATCTACCGGTATATATCCAACGATACATTTACACAGGAAACTCTTGTCACAAACACATTTATTTATTGCTATATTGGACACATGGATCTTCCTTGATTATCGAAGTGCCTCCTACTGGGGCGATAGAGTTAATTACTAACATCTTGACCTGTTTGATTAGGTAAATATATGTCGTCACCTTAGCCTATTTGGTGCTCACATATATTATGCTTAGATCACACAATCTCATATTACAATAAAATATATATTATCATGAAACCAACATAAATCGTTCAATAAAATTCATTTATGATTCAATTATGTATTTTAAACAGATATTGTCTCCATTTTGTTTCAATAAATATTTCCTCCAATCTTCGTTCAAATATTTGTTCAATTATCCAAACCAGCATTAAATTTAACTTTAATGTTTTTCAACTCAAATACTCAAATACAGCAGGGTTTGCATTTATATGATATGAAATTAGCATTACGTTTTGTATGAAGTCAATAGTTTTAAGAATAAACTATAAAATAAATTGTTAAACTTTTTCATTGACTTGCATGTATACGTAGATGTATGGTAGTTTTTACCAATTGCATGTTTACGTTTTAGTTTATGGTGAGTCATGTCGATTTTAAGGCAGTAATATAACAGATACAATTTAAAAGCATATATACATGTAATTAAATATGTATGGTAAACAAATATTATCTAATCCCCTAACAAACGGCACGTGTTTTGTGGATGATCAGTCAGTTACACAACACTTCCGCCAGTTCTCATGAGTTAATTCCAGGTAGATCGCATGTGTCAATTTACACGTGATACCATGCTGTTTTTAATGGCTGGTAGATAGAACATGCTAGTTTTCATATGCGTACATCTATTGTACAAGTTCTTAGGATAGTGAACTGATATAGACTTGTACCTTACCAAATATTCATCCTGGTAATCAATACAGGTCAATATCTTACACTTTTACTTATCAAATTTGGCGAAACAATAAGTAAATCAGAAGGTTTTACTGTACAAACGAAAACGGCGGTGTCACAATAAGCAGCCTCTTAGCTAACTGGAAATGAATTTCAATCGTGAATAATCAAAAAAATATTTATGCAGTAACTCACTGGTCTTCATTCTAATACGTTTTTGTGTAGACACCTCCATTAACATTAAAATAATTACTATTACATATCGAAATGACTACATACATGTATGTACTTAATTAAACAAAAAAGACTTAATATTGCCATTTATTCTTCGAGCAAATAAGTTTATATCCTTGTTATTTTGTTAAGTACAGCTGATGGAATAGCTAAGTTTCATGCCTTATATTGTCTTTAACGGTAATAAATACTACTCAAACAGCGATCTAAATTACTTTTTTGTTTTGAAAACGGAATAAACTGTAATCCTATTATACTCTCTGGCTACTGGTCATTTGAATAACAGACATTATTAGCTCACATTTCCTTTGTGTTTCTATCGTTATTAGCCTATAATAACTATATTTTTGTATTAGTATATAGCAATACTCTACGTAGCAACGGTGCGCTTGACAGACATAGCAAAAGCAGAACTTATCCTAGTCGCGGAGGATGATAGAGAAATTAAGTGATTGGCCAATAAAAATTGTGGGCGGAGTTTGGCGATCGGTCAATTGACCTATCGCCAAACGACCATTTAGCCACGCCCCTTTCTGCTTCCTTAGCAATTGTTGCTACGTCTGTCAAGCTTTAACAAAGATGGCGACTGTATCAGTATCACGTAGACTGGTACGTACGGATTTGCCATAAAATGTAACTTTCTTTGAGATTTTTAACGGTCGTAACACCACAGATTGAATACTTTCCTGATATCAACTAGACTTTTACATGTACAAAAATGTACTTGGCACGTGTCGATATATAAGTTATGTTTGCGAAAGACCAAATCGCCGCATACTTAACGTTATCATAATGTATTTCTCCGTGGAAGCTGGACTTCTGTATTTATTCATATTTTGTAAATACATCTTAATTCTTAACTTCACACGCTCTTTTTACAAAAAAAAATTATCACACGACTTCCGTAAATTATATAGAATATTGCACAAATCGGGATCCTGGTTACTGAAGTATTTCATTGACATATAATAGGTCATTTTTGTCACCACCCAGAAAGTAGACGGCGGATTAGGACTATAAAGAGTCACATTCTACGTCTTCTTCTTTATTCATAATATAGAAAAAATACACTTTCACTGAAAATCGCAATTCCTTTAATGTGGTATCGTCAAAAGGTGTAGAAAACACATATGCTACGGATGTGTTGCATGAACTAACGTGGCGCGCAAGTACCGACATGTACCGTTTAATGTACTTCAAGATCTACCGGTATATATCCAACGATACATTTACACAGGAAACTCTTGTCACAAACACATTTATTTATTGCTATATTGGACACACGGATCTTCCTTGATTATCGAATTGCCTCCAACTGGGACGATAGAGTTAATTACTAACATCTTGACCTGTTTTATTAGGTAAATATATGTCGTCACCTTAGCCTATTTGGTGCTCACATATATTATGCTTAGATCACACAATCTCATATTACAATAAAATATATATTATTACGAAACCAAAATAAATCGTTCAATAAAATTCATTTATGATTCAATTATGTATTTTAAACAGATATTGTCTCCATTTTGTTTCAATAAATATTTCCTCCAATCTTCGTTCAAATATTTGTTCAATTATCCAAACCAGCATTAAATTTAACTCATGTTTTTTAACTCAAATACTCAAATACAGCAGGGTTTGCATTTATATGATATGAAATTAGCATTACGTTTTGTATGAAGTCAATAGTTTTAAGAATAAACTATAAAATAAATGGTTAAACTTTCTCAATGACTTGCATGTATACGTAGATGTATGGTAGTTTTTACCAATTACATGTACCTGTTTACGTTTTAGTTTATGGTGAGTCATGTCGATTTTAAGGCAGTAATATAACATATACAATTTAAAAGCATCTATACATGTAATTAAATATGTATGGTAAACAAATATTATCTAATCCCCTAACAAACGGCACGTGTTTTGTGGATGATCAGTCAGTTACACAACACTTCCGCCAGTTCTCATGAGTTAATTCCAGGTAGATCGCATGTGTCAATTTACACGTGATACCATGCTGTTTTCAATGGCTGGTAGATAGAACATGCTAGTTTTCATATGCGTACATCTATTGTACAAGTTCTTAGGATAGTGAACTGATATAGACTTGTACCTTACCAAATATTCATCCTGGTAATCAATACAGATCAATATCTAGCATTTACACTTATCAAATTTGACAAAACAATAAGTAAATCAGAAGGTTTTACTGTACATACGAAAACGGCGGTGTCACAATAAGCAGCCTCTTAGCTAACTGGAAATAAATTACAATCGTGAATAATCAAAAAAATATTTATTCAGTAACTCACTGGTCTTCATTCTTATACGTTTTTGTGTAGACACCTCCATTAACATTAAAATAATTACTATTACATATCAAAATGTCTACATACATGTATGTACTTACTTAAACAAAAAGACTTAATATTGCCATTTATTCTTCGAGCAAATAAGTTTATATCCTTGTTTTTTTGTTAAATACAGCTGATGGAATAGCTAAGTTCCATGCCTTATATTGTCTTTAACGGTAATAAATACTACTCAAACAGCGATCTAAATTACTTTTTTTGTTTTGAAAACGGAATAAACTGTAATCCTATTATAGTCTCTGGCTACTGGTCATTTGAATAACAGACATTATTCCGTGCGTATGATAAATAAACAATGTTGTACAAAGTACAGTTTTGCACATTCCGATGACGTCGCAATGTTTACATGTTGTGTGTCGGTGATCTGTGTTGTTCGCTACAACATGTAGATCTACATCCTATTTGTATTTTTAGCATCTTTGGTTGTACGCAAATGGATAAAATATGTCAGGACAACATCAGTCTTCATTGATATTTCGAAACACCCAAACGTACATTGTGTATGTAAGGCCTACTCTCGCCGATTCACAGTAGATAACGTACAGGACTTGTCTGTCCCCCGAGGTAAACAAAAATGCATTTAATTATAGATGAAAACCCAGCACAAGCAGCTCAAGCACTAACAACTGACCTCTCTAACATTAGTGAATGGGCAAAAACATGGGACATCAAATTTAACCCTAACAAAACCAAATCAGTACTATTTTCCAGAAAACATAACAAAAACAGCCCCCCAATAAACTTCCAAAACAATCAAATCACTGACACATCAGAACACAAACACCTAGGGCTTACACTTAAGGACGATGCATCATGGAAGCAACACATCCTTAACATATATGAAAAAGCATACAGTAGATTAAACATTCTTCGTTACATTAAAAATAAAGTAAATCGTCATTCACTAATTAAAATTTACACAGCATTTATTAGGCCAATCTTAGAATATGCAGATATAATATGGGATAATTGCACTCAACAATCAAAAGACCTTTTAGAATCTGTCCAATTAGAAGCAGCCAGAATTATTACAGGACTTAGGTCTGGAACATCTCACAATAAACTTTATACAGAACTTGGATGGGAAACACTATCAGTAAGAAGACACAAACACAAACTAATAATGATGTACAAAATAATGCATGGCCTATCACCACAATACTTACAAGATGTCCTAAATCCTTTCATTAACAATCAAAACAATAATGGCTATGCTCTCAGACAAACAAGAATATTTAATCCACCAATATGCAGAACTAATAATTATTTTGATAGTTTCATACCACTAATGTGTCGCACTATAAACACTTCTGATAACAATCTCTTTAACTCTCCTTCTCTCTCAGCCTTCAAACACCAACTTGATAAAGATGTCCCAGTTGTAATTGAATCGACCCAAATTTTTAAAACAGAAGGTGATAGAAGAGCTAATATTATTCTTTGTCAACTTAGAAATTTGTGTAGTAATCTTAATTCCCACCTATATACTGACCATTTATCTGATGATACATCTTGTGCTTGTTCTTTTGAAAATGAAACTATATCCCACTATTTTCTCGAATGCCCTTTATATGACCAACATAGACTTTCCCTGTTTACCTCCATTAGTAGTTATGCAAATCATAACCATATTGATATCAATATTCTTCTTCAAGGCTGTCCTGACTGTGATAAAACTATAAACAGACAATTACTTCATGATGTTCACCTATATATAGGTAAATCTAGACGTTTTAATCTCTATATGATTTAATTATATAAATTAGCCATGACATAAGTTCTTGAAATAAGCTCATGAAATTTAAAGATTCTCCCTAAAAAAAAAATTATTTACTATATAACATTTGAATAACATTGTATATATTCTACTCTAATTATCCTCTGATAAAGATATACTTGGAGTATTTTGTTGAGCATGGTTGTTTTAATAAGGTTGCTTTAATAAGGTTGTTTTAATACTGTTACTTTGCTTTATTTTACATACAGCATACACATATCTTATTATAAGTATATACATGTGTATATTTTCAATTATTTTCAGGAAATTTAACAGTATTGAGAGCAATGACAAGTGTGTATATATATATACACATGGACTGTTGGTCATTGTCTGTCAATATCTGAGTAACATTTGGTCTAATTAGTAATATAACATGTTCTTGTATTAAAATGATAGCTGTATTTATATTATGGGTGTTGTGTGAATGGAGTATGCAAAAGAGTTATCTCCCTTTAATTGTTGTAAAATTTCATTTCAAAACTTAATTATAATATCTATAATTGATATAAGTTTAAACTATTACTTTTGCCACCATTGGAGAGAATTTATATCGGCTTTGCCTGTTATTTAATCCATTTGACTTGTAACATCTTTGTCAATAAAATTTGTTGAAATGAAAAGATAATCCAAATAGATATGGTTGGCATGTTTATTTAACGATCATGTACTATCTATATGAACCATGCATTTTTACTGTCAATCTTTAAGAATTGGGTGTGTTACTGGTTTTTTTTCCCATTCATAACCAATTTAATTAAGAACACTTCTATGGGTTCTGCCCCCTTAAATAAGGGTGTTAAAAGCAAGTTGATGAAATAATTGCTTTGAAATTTGCTGTTGAAATAGGACTTTTTTCGTAGTATACCTCGTTTTTTTAATATTTAAAACTCTATGTGATGTTTAAAATAAAAAGGAAAACAAAATAGCTCGTTTTTAGAGACAGTTGAATCGATATAGTCTAATAATGGATTGGATCATTTTCATTCGAGTGTCGATCACATTGGTTGTTAAGACGACTGAACAACATAACACAACATTGCCTGTGCCTCTTGCAGTATTGAAGGCATATTTACAGAAAATCGAATTTCAAAGCAGATTAACACAAACTAGTGTCCTTGTCATGACGTTTTCGTTTTTGTGTTCTCGTTCTATAACTTGGTGGAGTAGTTTTATTATGATAAAGGTATCTGACCAACTGAAAAACATCCGGAATGACAATCCACGAGATACTCAAGGCTAGAAGGATCGCTCCGACTACCCCTATCACCTGTGCAGAAGGTCTTTCATCTCTAGCACTGATCTTCTTACGAACAGAGGACGAAAGGGATAATCTATCCACCGCCAGTTCGGCCTTCAGTTCCGCGACTATACAATTGACATCATTCTGTGTACAGACAGACGATGACGTTGTTGTCACGTTGACGCAGACACAAGAACACGTCGTGATGTTTGGCTGACTGGTAGTCATTAATGGCGAAATGGCGGATGTTGTGGCTGCGACTGGTTCAGTTTTAGCAATTGATTCTTTTTTGGTTGGACTAGGAGTGTTACGTGATGCCTCGGTAGTGATATCTTTGGTTTGATCAGTTTCGTCATCTATAGCTTCTGTGGTGTTTGAACTGGTAATAGTTCTGGTATCAGTTCTATTTGTTTTGGTAGTGGTGGACTCCGTGGAAGTTGTGGATGATCGAGGAAAAGGGGTTTGGTCAGACAACACGGCTGATGTACGGTTAGAGGTCTCATTGTGTATTGTCGTGGTAGAGGTGTAGTCTGTACTGTTCAAGAATGTCACACCTGTCATTCAGAACATGTGATCATTATGGATACACAGAATGCATTTTGTCTATTCTACATGTATGCACTAAGGGGTTAGGGCTTACCTTCAACAAACAATAATTTGATCACGCTTAAATGCCTTGACTTATCCGACTGAACACTACAGCTTACGTCAGTGTTTGGAATACATTACATTCTACAAATTAAAAGTTTAGTTATTTATTTAACATTAAAGCAATGCATATCGTTTGCTTTAAGAAGATGACTAAAAGACAAAACTCATTGTCTAAACTCTTAGATGATTGTAATTGGGAGAATTTCAAAACGAAACAATGATAGTGAAGGATTTCTATGAGATTATATAATCAGATTTTTTTAAACTTAAATTATTACATAGATTATCACTGAGATGATAATCAGTTGATGTATAATTATTACACTATTACCTTTTTGTATTATCCATGTAGCGTCAAAGCTTGAAAGAAATCCAACGTATTCAACTTCGGACAACATCGTCACGATGTCGCCATACCATTGGTTGAAAATCCACTCCGATCCATCGGTTTCCCGAAACATCCCCGTGATTCCCGTATCATTCCATTGTATCTTGACACGGATGTACTGTTCGCAGCCTAGTCGAGTGGATTCGATAGTCCTCGTCGATCTGGTAATATTATTGACAACAATTTGAGAGGAATCTGTATTAAATCTCACATAGGTCATTTTTTCTCGATAGAAGTTATCGTCTGCTGTTAGCAAAAGTCCTATACTTACACGGCCGCATGTCTGCACACGAAAGGAAACGAACGTATGGCTATCGAAGACTGTCTTGAGTACAATGTATGTATTGTATGAGCCATCTGTTTCCATCGTCAAGACTAAAACAAAACCAACAATACATATCTAGATAATGGAACTTAATAATGAGTTTATGAGATATTTAGGAAGATCAAACAATCACCAATACTTAAATTTAAAGAATTATTTTACTCTAAAGTAGACATCATATTATGAAAGAAACCGAAGGGGAACCTATTTCAATTGTAGTTAAATTGTAAGAAAATTATAAAAAAAAAAAAAATACAAGAGGGTTTTGACAGCGCCATTTTACAATTCGACTCACACATTTTTTTACCAAATTGATGACATGGTGAGTACTATTGATAACTGTCCAATATAGAAATTTCCTAATTGATATTACCTCAGTAAAATGCTGGAAATTCGCTGATACCAATGAAACACAACGGGTTATCCTTTTCATTAGAACGTTTTATCAAGATTTCTTAATGAAATATAATGTGCTACAATTGCAAACAATGTTATGATATGTTGACGGGCAGCTTAAATGTTGTAGATTTATCACCATTGCCAGTTAAAGTCCATAATAGTCTTAACATGTGAATGGTGCAGTAATTTTGACGCATAAAGGAAAATAAATTACTTTTCTTTAAAGTACATGTTCCAATGATAGAAAAATGTCTATTTCTGAGTGGACTAAAGCATTGCAATAACTGATTATGTAAGAATACTGCCATGTATTTCATCGTCAAATGATAAAACAAAAAATTGTGTATGAAATCAATAAAATACACAGAGACAAAACATTGAAATAATAAATATACTTGTAATTCTATTTTTTTTTTTATTATTTTCACATTCATGTCACTAAACAATCATAATAACATACTGAGTATCCAGAGAAAGTTCTGGACGTTCACTAATTCCATAAGCCGTCTTGTATTCATGCTATAATAAAGCCCTGTAGCTACGTGTAAATCATATTGTAATAAATGTTTTAATGATTTCATATTTTGCCATACTTCCTATCATCCAAGTACATAGATTGTATTTCGGAGGAATCCAAATTCCAACCATGTTCTGTAATGATTAACTGTCAAACAGCAACTGTTAACCAAGAATACAAGGTACCAGCTACAATAAGCCCAATGATATTGAACACGGATTCCCATGTCCAACAGTTGTTCAAATTTAATGGGCCGTATACTTTGTTTGTTTGTTTGTTTGATTTATTAACGTCCTATTAACAGCTATGGTCATGTAAGGACGGCCTCCCATGTATGCGGTGTTTTGTGTGTATGTTGTGCGAGGTGCGTGTTTTGGGAGACTGCGGTATGTTAGTGTTGTGTCTTCTTGTATAGTGGAACTGTTGCCCTTTTTATAGTGCTATATCACTGAAGCATGCCGCCGAAGACACCAAGCAACACACCCCACCCGGTCACATTATACTGACAACGGGCGAACCAGTCGTCCCACTCCCTGTATGCTGAGCGCTAAGCAGGAGCAGAAACTACCACTTTTATAGACTTTGGTGTGTCTCGGCCAGGGGACAGAACCCAGAGCCTTCCTCACAGGGGCGAACGCTCAACTCAAGGCCAAAAGTGAGGCGGTGCCAAGGGAGGCATTAGGAAAGATAAAGTCAGTTAGGAAGAAGAGAAAAGATAAGATCCTAAATTTAGTCGCCTTTTACGATCATGCAATAGGGGCAGCAGGTACAATTCTCACGCCCTACCTGCAGGGCCAGGGCCGTATACACTGTGTGTGTAAGTGATACGTTTGTACCGCAATATGCAGGTGCATTAATAAAATCGTGGCCTTGACAGACTGAAATGTGGTTAAAGTTCTGTCCTAAACATCTCCCTCTAACTGAAAGTAAATATTATCAAATTCTTACCTTCATTAGTTCCCCGGCACAATTGCAGACACAAAAACAAAATTTGCAGCAACATGACTACTGGTTGGTCGAGTTGGAAAAATATTAGTATATACTTCTTTAAACATGTTCCCAGCATTGAGTTCCGTTGTGCTGGCCCCTTTTGAAAGACATGGACGGCTTTTTAGGAGATCATGATACGCATTCCATGGCCCTTGATGATTGTTTCATATTTGTGTATCTATCAAAAGTTGGCATCTAGAGTGATTTGTTTCTTTGAACACATTTCCCCTGTGGTAGTTCGATTATCTGATATGGAATATTGTCCTTTCTTGTGCATCACTTCTGCCGCAGAGAGCTATATATCTATAGTATGTAATTGTTTTGGAATCCATAGATCTAATCGTGTGCATGTCCAAATACAATGATCATTGGTCAATAACAATCATTTTAAACAAACAATAACAAATACAGACAATTAGAAATACCGCGATATCTTTGATCACGTGTCTCCAGGGATACAATTCAAAATTGTCTGAAACATTTTAATGGAAACTTGATGTCTCCGCAGTTTATACATGTGTTTGTTTTCAGATCATCATCGCTCAATTCCCGCCGGGTTGTCTTGTGCTGAATTTAAGGTAAATTTCCCCATAGTTCAACATTCTTTCTATATATACACGTACTTGTTTAACAGTTGTTTTATTAAGTAAATCTATTTCATTTCAGAATATTTTATTGTCAGATGTTACATACAATTGGAATTGGGCAACAGGCAACATGCCTATACACGCCCTCTCCTTACATATTAACAGTAGATACAAATTAATATTAATATATACATAAATAATCTTAATTGCTATATTTATTTAATGATGATGATTTCCTAAAACATCAAGCTAGATATTGATAAACATCATATACAAAATGTCTCCTACTTCATATCATTACAAATAGAAAAAAAAAGATTTTACAAGATATTCAACGAATTCAACGAAATCTATTCAACAAAATCAGCGAAATCTATTGGTATCTCTGACAAAGCACTGAACTTTATCCAATATAGCTTTGTTAATGTTTATATCGTGTCTTTCAGAGCCTTGCAAAAATGTTTGTGTTGTCAGTGGTATATCATTGTCAAGTTCCAAGATAGAGTTAAAAAGGAGCCGTCTAGGGTTGACGTATAAAGGACAGTATAGAAAATAGTGTTCACAATCTTCGTTTTGAAATCCACACAGGCAGGCTGGACTGTCACTGAGATGAGAATTAAAGAGATCCGTATTAAGGTTACTAGCAAAATTTCTCAACTGACATAATAAAATATTTGACATACGATCACCATTATATTTGAAAATATCGGAACATTGAGCTCTATTATCAAAGATATATGTATTTACTGTAAAACTTTTGATGGATCTAACAGATGACATTGTAGGAAATGGACAGGACGGTTCGTTCCATTCGGTCATAATAGACGGGAAAA
Organism: Argopecten irradians; assembly: GCF_041381155.1. Lineage (NCBI taxonomy): Eukaryota > Metazoa > Mollusca > Bivalvia > Pectinida > Pectinidae > Argopecten > Argopecten irradians. The sequence continues at coordinate 58,799,118 of NC_091135.1, forward strand.
AGCTGTTTTTATATAACTGGGTTCTAGCTGCAGGAACATTAAATAATCTGTTATGTCGGAAATTGTAATTATCACTAATATTTAAAGAGGGTTGTAATAATTCATAAATATGAGAAGGGCAATTGTTATTAAATCTATCGAAAAAAGTTATATTTCGATGTAGATGTCTTCGTTTAATCAGTGGCACTAGGCCAGATTCTTTATGAATTATAGTGTGACTTGTTCCCCTTCTTAAACCTGTTATAATGCGTGCTGCTTCAAGCTGAATTGACTCCAAAATATCACACTCAGATTGGTTGCAATTAGACCATACTATATTAGAATACTCGAGAATGGGTCGAATAAAGGAAGTATAAATAGTTTGAAGTGATTTTCTATCAAGTTTGAATTTCAGTAATCTGAGTATGTTTATTCTTTTGTATGCTTTCTCATATATATAATTTATATGGGTAGACCAATTTGCCATTGAATTGAAATATACTCCTAAGTGCTTATGATTGTAAATCTATTGCTATGCAATGTATTAAAGAGGCAGATGAATCTATTATTTATACTAGGTTGTTAGCCGAAACTGCCATTTCTTAACGCTGTATGTATATAACATTCATTCGAAGTAGATCAATTCCATCAATACAAATCACAAAAAAAATATTCAGTGAGGCAATCCCTTATAATTTAAGCGTCTCTTTGAAAAAAAAAAAAGTTTTGTCTCCTTTATCAGGAAACTTCAACATTTATTATACCTCACCGATGAGTCACAGTCGCTGATTGGTCGAGAGACGCCACGTGTACATGTGAGAGCGACAAAACATCGTGTATCCCGCTGAACGTCATGTTCAACAAGAGGCCCATGGGCCTTAACGGTCATCTATTAGTACAATACAACATAGTTGTTTAAAGATTTTAGCCTATTTGACCTCTGTGACCTTGATTGAAGGTCAAGGTAATTCATTTGAACAAACTTGGTAGCCCTTCATCCCAGCATGCTACATGCTCAATATCAGTAGCCTGGGCCTTCTGGTTCTTGAGAAGAAGTCATTTAAAGATTTTAGTCTATTTGCCGCCCGTAACCTTAAATGAAGATCAAGGTCATTCATTTGAATAAACTTGATAGCCCTTCATCCAAGAATGCTACATGCCCAATATCACTACCCTTGGCCTTCTAGTTCTTTAGAAGAAGTCATTTAAAGATTTTAGCCTATTTGACCCCCGTGACCTTGAATGAAGGTCAAGGTAATTCATTTGAATAAACTTGATAGCCCTTCATCCAAGCATGTCAAAGGCCCAATATCAGGACTCTAGGCCTCTTAGTTATTCACAAGAAGTTGTTTAAAGGTTTTTAGCCTATTTGACCCCTGTGACCTTATATGAAGGTCAAGGTCCTTCATTCGAACAAACTTGGTAGCCCTTCATCCCAGCATGCTGTAGGCCCAATATGAGTATCCTGGGCCATTTAGTTCTTGAGAAGTCATTTAAAGATTTCAGCCTATTTGACCCTCGTGACCTTGAATAAAGGTCAAGATCATTTATTTGAACAAACTTGGTAGCTCTTCATCCCAGCATGCTACAAGCCCAATATCAGTACCCTAGGCCTTCTGGTTCTTGAGAAGTCATTTAAAGATTTTAGCCTATTTGACCCCTGTGACCTTGAATGAAGATCAAGGTCATTCATTGGAACAAACTTGGTAGCCCTTCATCCCAGCATCCTACAGGCCAAATATCAGTACCCTGGGCCTTCTGGTTCTTGAGAAGAAGTCGTTTAAAGATTTTAGCCTTTTTGACCTCTGTGACCTCGAATGAAGGTCAGGGTCATTCATTTGAACAAACTTAATAGCCCTTCATCCCAGTATGATACATACCCAATATCAGTACCCTGGACCTTCTGGTTCTTGAGAAGAAGTCGTTTAAAAATTCTAGCTTTTTTGGCCCCTGTGACCTTGAATGAAGGTCAAGATCATTCATTTGAACAAACTTGGTAGCCCTTCATCCCAGCATGTCACAGGCCCAATATCAGTACCCTGGGCCTTCTGGTTCATGAGAAGAAGTCGTTTAAAGATTTTAGCCTATTTGACCCTCGTGACCTTGAATGAAGGTTAAGGTCATTTATTTGAACAAACTTGGTAGCCCTCTATCCCAGCAACCTACAGGCCAAATATAAGTACCCTGGGCCTTCTGGTTCTTGAGAAGAAGTCGTTTAAAGATTTTAGCCTCTTTGACCTCTGTGACCTTGAATGAAGGTCAGGGTCATTCATTTGAACAAACTTAATAGCCCTTCATCCCAGTATGCTACATACCCAATATCAGTACCTTGGACCTTCTGGTTCTTGAGAAGAAGTCGTTTAAAAATTCTAGCTTTTTTGACCCCTGTGACCTTGAATGAAGGTCAAGATCATTCATTTGAACAAACTTGGTAGCCCTTCATCCTAGCATGTCACAGGCCCAATATCAGTACCCTGGGCCTTCTGGTTCATGAGAGGAAGTCGTTTAAAGATTTTAGCCTATTTGACCCTCGTGACCTTGAATGAAGGTCAAGGTCATTTATTTAAACAAACTTGGTAGCCCTTCATCCCAGCATGCCAGAGGCCTAATATCAGGTCTCTATGCCTCTTAGTTATTCACAAGAAGTTGTTTAAAGGATTTTAGCCTATTTGACCCCTGTGACCTTGAATGAAGGTTAAGGTCATTTATTTGAACAAACTTGGTAGCCCTTCATCCCAGCATCCTACAGGCCAAATATCAGTACCCTGGGCCTTCTGGTTCTTGAGAAGAAGTCGTTTAAAGATTTTCGCCTTTTTGACCCCTGTGACCTTGAATGAAGGTCAAGGTCATTCATTTGAACAAACTTGGTAGCCCTCTATCCCAGCAACCTACAGGCCAAATATGAGTACTCTGGGCCTTCCGGTTATTGAGAAGAAGTTTTTTGAATGAAAAGTTTACGCACGGCGCACGACGACGGACGGTGCATGATGACAATAGGTTATCCTGACCCTTCGGGTCAGATGACCTAAAAATCATGTTTCCCCCATGCGGATCCCCTCGTACGACGGAACTCGCCCATGTATTAGATAGCAAACAAAATGGATGGCAGACGACGCTTCCGTCTGCCTTTGACCGAGGAAATTAGTAATATTCTTATGATAAAAGATACCGATAGCACAATACGCCGATTCCGGGATACAACATTCAGTCAGTTTAGTCATGTGACTTTCATCACCACGTGACTTAATTTAGGGCACATTTGAAACAAAATGGCGGCATATGTAATGATTGTACACGGGTGGAAAAAAGTCCTATTAACAGCTATGGTCATGTAAGGACGGTCTCCCATGTATGCGGTGTGTTGCGTGTATGTTGAGCGAGGTGCATGTAATGATTGTACACGGGTGGAAAATTACATATCATGACAGAACATTTAACATTAATTATCAGAACAAATTGTATTAAATTTAATCCAAATATGCACGAAAATTAAATTTGGACACTTAATAAGGAAATGACATGTAAATTACCGCATCAAATGGAGCTGTCGCCTAGCAGTTGAAAATCAACGGTAGCTGACGTCTCACTCACATTTATTGTATAACTTACCTGGGTGTATTTTTCCAAAACTCAATAACAAATAAGAAACACAAAACATAACAGTTTATCTTAGTTCCGTTATCGAGCAAGTATTACCGACTATAACCTTTACCCGGACATTGATATTCTCTGCCTATAAGTGTCACCGCCATGACGGAAAAATGTGCCCTAAATTTTTCGCGGTCAAATGACCAAATCAACGTTTTCTACCTCCTACCCAGAAGAGTTCCTTGTATCCCGGAATCGGCGTATTACACTCAATGTAACGTTTATACGATATAATATGCTAAAGGGAGTTGATTTAGTTTAAACAATATTTATTCAAATATATACATACATATACACCAATACATACAGACAGCTAGGATGGGAAAACAAGCTTAGAGCTTATACTAATTCCTCTCCTGAAATAAAAGCACGGCGTTTTGACATGGACATATACACAATAACAGAACAACCAGTGAGACAATACATTTATACTTAAGTAGAGATATTCTCTCTCTCTCTCTCTATATATTTTTTTTTGGTAGTACATTAAGTGTTTAATATAGAAATATACTGTCAATAGACAATTAATTTTATAGTTACTTTTCAATTAAGTGATAAATCTATATGATTTACGTATACGTCTACTGCAGACATTTAAAATAATAATTTTGTGATAGTAAATGTAAAGTTATAATTATGAATTAATTATGTAGTTTGACAAGTTATATTGATTGAAACCCCAGTGAAAAAAAAAGAAGAAAACTATACAAGGTATGAATTACTAAAATCTTTTACTGTAAAAGATGAACTTCTGTACCGAAACAAAAATTTCCTCGTTCATTTTATTTTCAAATGAAGGATCACCCCATAAAAGGATATTTAAATCGTCAACGATATTATATTTTGTGAATATACCAGAGAGATATTGGTGCCTAATGTCAGCATATTTGATGCAATTGAACAAAAAATGAAAGGAATCTTCTATTATAAAACCACATGCACAACGAGGCGAATCTATAAGATTTTTACTGTAAAGATGTTGGTTTAATATACTGCATTCTAGACGCAACCGAGCATGAAGTATTTGGTCTGATCTATTACCTGTGTTAAAATAGCTAATCGGTGTTCTTGTGATTTCAGTTTCAAAGTAGTTTTTGAGAACCTTAATAGAGGAATTTTCTCTTATATCTAATGGAAGTTCATTCCATGCACGAGTCGATGAAGGTAAAAAAAATTCATAATACAAATTTGTCCTTGTGCGAATTGTTTGATGCATATCTGATCGTCTAGTGTTGTATGTATGAATTGCGGTTGGTCTAGGGGGTAATATGGAGGAAAGATATGTTGGCGATGTGTTATGAACCATTTTGTGATATTGTAAAAGTTTATGTTTTCTACGACGTTCGAATAGCTTTTCCCATTGTGTGTCTTTATAAAGTAACTCTATTTTCGAAAGTTTGGTTCCCCCTGTTATAATTCGGGCCGCTTCTGTTTGAACATTTTCTAACCTATCAATTAAGTATTTTGGTATATTGTCCCAGATTACATCCGCATATTCTAAGATGGGTCTAATGAATGACATGTAAATGTGTTGTAAAGTGTCTCTATCAAGTGTAAATTTTAATTTTCTCAGTATGTTTAATCTTTTAGAGGCTGATTCTATAATATGGTCTATATGTATATTCCAAGAAAGATTTGAAGAGAACCAAACTCCAAGATGCTTATGATTGGTAACTTCAGAAACAACATTGTTATTTAAGTAAATGTCTCCGTGATCGGGTCCTAATAATTTCCGTGATATTATTAAACTTTCTGTTTTGTTTGGGTTAAAGGTCACCAACCACGTATCAGCCCATTTTTGAATGGTTTCAAGATCATTATTCAACATTGATCTGGCTACATTTGGATTATTAACAATAACATACAGAGACGTGTCATCTGCAAACAGTTTAACGTTACATCGTAAATTTACAACTATGTCATTGATATAAATAAGAAAAAGTAGAGGACCGAGTATTGACCCTTGTGGTACACCCGCATTTATGTTTTTGAAGTTTGAAAATTTACCGCCAACAACTACTCTTTGCTTCCTATTTATTAAATAACTTTCAAACCATTTAATAATGTTACCTGATAAGCCCGCTAGTTTCAATTTATATATCAACCCATCATGCCAAACACGGTCAAACGCCTTGCTTATGTCACAAAATACTATTCTAATTTCTTTCCCTAAGTCTAAAGCTTTCCCAATATCATTTGTAATATAAAGTAGCTGATTAATTGCAGAATCACCGGATGTAAAACCCGACTGGTGTTCAGTGAAGAAGTTTTTATCTTTAAGAAAATTGTAAATATATTTAAACACACAACGTTCCATTAATTTACCAACAATACTTATAAGAGAAATGGGTCTATAGTTTGCTAGATTAGATCTATCGCCTTTTTTAAACACTGGAGTTACATTTGCAGTTTTCCAACTATCTGGATAAATACCTGAATTTAAGGAATTATTAAAAATACAACATAGTGGTTTACATAATTGCTCTTTGCCTTCTTTCAAAAGCTTTGCATGAATTTAGTCGGGGCCAATTGCTTTAGACACGTCAAGAGTTGATTTGGGCTGAAAGATACGGTAGGTCTAACTTATGATTTAGCATATAACTGTAACGTTAGCCCAACAGTGTTTGAGCAAACAGCTTAAATTCTAGTCATTGCGTTAGACTTATATTCTGGCGCGAAATCTTTTTATTTTTTTTTCAGTATAATTTATTGCCCAGGCAGTAGGGAGACATAAAGTATATTATAAATTTATTGCCCTGGCAGTAGGGAGACTGGCCCTGCAGGTAGGGCGTTAGAATTGTACCTGCTGCCCCTATTGCATGATCGTAAAAGGCGACTAAATTTAGGATCTTATCTTTTCTCTTCTTCCTAACTGACTTTTATCTTTCCTAATGCCTCCCTTGGCACCGCCTCACTTTTGGCCTTGAGTTGAGCGTTCGCCCCTGTGAGGAAGGCTCTGGGTTCTGTCCCCTGGCCGAGACACACCAAAGTCTATAAAAGTGGTAGTTTCTGCTCCTGCTTAGCGTTCAGCATACAGGGAGTGGGACGACTGGTTTGCCCGTTGTCAGTATAATGTGACCGGGTGGGGTGTGTTGCTTGGTGTCTTCGACGGCATGCTTCAGTGATATAGCACTATAAAAAGGGCAACAGTTCCACTATACAAGAAGACACAACATGAATATACCGCAGTCTCCCGGTACACTCACCTCGCACAACATACACGCAACACACCGCATACATGGGAGGCCGTCCTTACATGACCATAGCTGTTAATAGGACGTTAATAAATCAAACAAACAAACAAACAAAAGTAGGGAGACATGACGCTTAATTTACCCGCGGCAAGTCATATTTCCCGAGGGTGTAGCACGAGGGAAATATGACATGCTCTGGGTAAACAAAGCGTCATGTCTCCCTGCTGCCAGGGCAATAAATGTATAATATACACGATAGAAATCTGCAAGAAAAGGTTTATATCATTAGGTTCAATAATGACATATATGAAGTTGAAGTTTCGTGATGAGGGAGACAAGACTTAATTTTTTTTCATAGAGACGCTTAAACTATGAAGGATTACATCGAGACCTTTAAATATATAAATAACCGTGATTCTAAGTGACGACATAAAGCTTAACAGGGTAAGGCCTGCAAGAAGGGTGTTCAATATTGAAAAAAAAAAGGTTTTGGTTAACATATGTACACGTCAATAGTTTTATAAAGACATCAATAAGTTTCATTATCAAACCTAACGATATTATCCCTTTATTGCATTATATAAAACTATGATGTACACATGTTGGCCTTGACGAAAACCAAAACGATTTTTCAGACGTTATTATTATCACGTGTATATAGCTAGAAGTTATACAATAAGTAGTTGTAGAATATTGAATATATTTCACACGAGTGAGTTATTCTTTTAAAGTTGCAAAAGACACGAGCTTTAGCGAGCACTTTTAAGGTAACACATACATGAAAATATAAGAAAAAACACAATCTTCCAAATTCAATCCTACACACTGACAGCTTCAGTTTGCGGCCGCCATTATTTACCCACTGCAAAAAAATCCCATCAGCGTGATTGCGATGCCTTGAAGTCAGCTACACTTGTAATTATATAATAGATCGGTTCAAACGCTTTTATGATCCGACGAACGTAATCTTCATCCGGCAGAAGCTCAGTGCTATTGCTTTTTATTTGCATGCGTTCAAGTGACTTGGAAGAAACACAGACCTTTCGCCTGACTAACGACACTTAGTCCCCTTCATAAAAATAAACTTGACGTTTCGACCTAACACCAAAATTGTGAATAGTAAAATACATTATGTTAATTTTAATGAATATATTTGTATTTTTAAAATAGATAAAAAAAATTAATAAAATTTGAATCAAACGAAATTTTGAATGTTAAATGTTCTAAAAACATGAGGCGAAACTTTTGGGGCGAATTGAAAGTCCAAAACAGTAAAAACATAGACATTTCGGACTTCCATCAAAATTGTTCAAAAACTATATTACTGTGTGTTAATTTCAATGAAATTTGTATTAAATTAAGGAATGAATCGATTAATAAGATTCGAATAAAACTTAATTTTGAATGTAGAATACTAATTAACTATGGTGCGAAATGTCTGGGACATGTCGACTCAACGGTCAATTTTGTTGCGAAACGTCTGACATACATGTCGTCTGCTACACCAGTCTTATGCGATTCAGCTTGTAATCAATATTTTGAGTAGACTAGTAATGTTTTCTATACACAAGTGTCATTTGTCTTCATATCCCACTGGAAACTTTATAAACCATGATCTGATTATTTTCCCCATTTTTTAAAATAGCTATTTGGCTCAATCTAGTACAGTTGATCTTAACAGTTACCCATCTGATCTTACAGATTTTTTCTACTCTTAGTGTACCATTGGTCAAGAATCCTTCGCTGAAGCCAAATCAAATTCATCTACCCTGCAGGTAGGGCGTTAGAATTGTACCTGCTGCCCATTGCATGATCGTAAAAGGCGACTAAATTTAGGATCTTATCTTTTCTTTCTTCCTAACTGACTTTTTACTTCCTAACGTCTCCCTTGACACCACCGCACTTTTGGCCTTTGGTTGAGCGCTCGCCGCAGTGAGAAAGCGTTGGGTTCTGCCCCCTGGCCGAGACACACGAAAGTCTATATAAAAGTGGTAGTTTCTGCTCCTGATTAGTGCTCAGGATAACGGGAGTGGGACGACTGGTTCGCCCGTTGTCAGTATAATGTGGCCGTGTGGGGTGTGTTGCTTGGTGTCTTTGGCGGCACACCTCAATGATATAGCACTATAAAAAGGGCAACAGTTCCACTACACAACAGGACACAAAACGAATATACCACAGTCTCTCAAAACACGCACCTTGCACACATACACACAACACACGGCATACATAGGAGGCCGCCCTTAATCAAACAAATGATCCACCCATGCAGGAGAAAATGAACATCGATCATGATCACCACTTCATCGCGTAGTTGATAATATTTATTCAAAAGAAGGTGATGTTAATCTGACGAATCACAAACATTGTCAACCAACTCATCGCGCAGTTGATGTACCAGATGATGAGAATTGTTTCTTTTCGTGTGTCAGTTATTAATGCATGGGGATTTCAATCACTCAAATGACCTTAGGCTCTTGATTTGTGAACATATATACAACAAATGGGATTTCTTTAAGGATTATGTTTCTCTTCGCCATGACATACACTCACACAACTGTCAAAAAAGATACCGGACTGCAATGACAAAAACGTGTTGATGGGCAACCAACTAACGACACCAGTAAATAGTTTATTGTACGAAGATATACTATACAATCAGCACTTGAATGGTTAAAAATGCATAATCCATCCAAGCACCTTGGTAAACAAATATAGATTGTGTCAGAGGGTTGATACACCTCTTACAAGGGCTTGATCTCAGGATATTCAACGTTTAAAAGGCTGTGTGAAGAAACCAGGAATCAAAATTATGAAAATGGTTTTCTCATGAAGCTTTCCAGGCCTTGTTAATGAAAATTGAATACCATTCCCATTCATTGACAGCGTCATTGAAGAGTAAACATACGTCAAACTTTTGTAGATATATACTGTAAATACACCTATTTTCAACGAATATCATCTTGCACGTTTTGAAATTTATTGTTAATTTCAAGAAACTTTCTGTCAAGTTTATCCCTGGTTAGGTCGGGGACTTCATACTATGACAATATTCACTTGTGTCTTATTGTATAAATTCTATCAATTTGTATATTTGGTTATTATTCATAGGTCAAATTTTAATAAAGAATCTATTGGTATTAAATTTTTCAAATTGGAAATATCTTTAAGATGAAATGTTACTCATTTAACGTCTGATTGAGTTTAAATTTTCATAGTTGCTTCAATAATATAAACCTCAATGTTGGACTATATAAAAGCATGCGCACGGCACGGTACCGTTTCCTCCCGCCAAATAATCATCAGGCCATTGTAATCAAGTTCAAGTCCATATCAGACGCGTTTAATCTACTAAACCCATCAGTGAAATCCTGTCCATCACCTGTAGTTCGGTCAAAGTTCATCGTGTCAGCCAATCATGCAGAATGCGTACAGAGTTTATAACACGTATGGTATAAACAAATTGTTAATCAACATTTGCACTGTTTATTTGATACCCTGAGTGTTGAATAACACCGCCTTTTGTGGTAGAAATTAAAATAACGTATGTTTGTCACTGTTTAGGAAGATTTAATCATAATAAACAAAGAGCCATGTTTTACATTAAAACGTTTTGTTAAAAGTGACTTGTATGATTAACAATACTATTAAATTACATTTTTCTCATCATTCAATTTGTCAATTTAGGTAAGACAATTAAGATAATGAAGGGCCTTTTAATAATGTTATAATTAATTTTCTCTGGGTTACTAGCTTTCTGATTGGCCTATTCATTTTTTTCATTCCACGATGAAAAAAAAAATCCGAGAATGGCGCGGAAATCCCGACGTTATCGTCACGTCACAATAGAAACATTGACGTTACGTATTGATTTGGAAAAAATAATCCCTTGGAAAAAATCAATGGAATCGTACGTGTAAACGTATTTCATTTTATAAAGTAGCCTGGAAAATTAATTATAAGCATTGAAGTAACTATTTTTTAATTTCATCGGGGTATGAAAGAAATTTTGTTTCATACCCCGATGAAATTAAAAAATAGTTACTTCAATGCTTAAATGAAGATATAACAAAAAAGTACGAGTGTGATCTAAATAAATCGTTCTTGATTTCAAATGTTAAAAAATAACATTGTTTCTATAAATATTATTAACGGTCATTAAGATGTTTATACATCATGTAAACGAAACTCCAGAGATATCTTGGTGCCTATCTTTGAAGGACCTACATATGTTCAATGAAAGGTAGATTCCTTCTGTCTCCGTTCTTCTAACACATCCAAAAAGGCGGGGATACCACAGATCCTAACAGGGACATGCAGACGTATAGACCACGGGAAAAAATCAATCAAGTTGGGAG